>NC_028638.1:58107974-58210498 GCF_001406875.1 Solanum pennellii | reverse complement strand
GGGGGGGGGGGGGGGAGATTTTCTTTTTTTATTAATTTAATTTTTTATATATTATCAAAGGCAGAATTTTTTTTTATTTTTCAAAATTAAAATTATGGGCCCATGTGCCACGTGTCGTAGTTCTATTCGTAATTTGTCAAGATAATGAGTGTGCATTACACGCACAATATTTGTAAAGCTAGTTGTTATTTTATGTTCAATAAATAAATATTTATTAATATTAAAGTGTCTAATAGGTAAGAGTCTCAGTTGAAGTGTCAAAATGAATTGTGCGGACAACTTTAAAGGGCTATCAATGACTTAAGCCAAAAGAAAATATTAAATTTAGTTATGAACTCACGTGGCTAACAAAATTCACCGTTGATATCTTCTTTAATAGCTCTAAAGAAAAATATCATGAAATTTATATTTTCTTTTTACCTTCTATAAGAAAATTTATTATTTTTTCTTGCTTAAAACAAAAATGAATATAAAAAAGGCAACAAAGGATAAATTCTTTAGCCACACTGTTAATAGTAAAATTTAACATTTTCTGAAAGAGGAGCCTGTTAGTGTAGAAATTGAAATTTTGTGGAACTCTAGAAGATGGGTTAAATTCGAGTTGGAATTCTACAAATTGTGTTCAATTCATATTAGGATTCTTGGAGTCTACTCAACCCTAAACCTTAGTTTATGCCTATATAAACGGTACTAAATTCCCTTAAAAGGCATCTCGGAAATTTCATAAAGAGATTAAGATCTCGAACACTCCACAAATTGATGGGTTATTCATATAGAGAGGTCAAAATCTAAATCATCCTAGTTCGAGAAATATGCAACTAATGGCCCTCGAATCATGAATAAATCCTAGGAGAGTAGAATCAAGGGATCAACAGAATTGTACCCGATATCTTAATCAATAAAATTATGTTTCTTCATATTTTATTTGTGATTTTAATTTAATTTCTGTCACTTTAAAATTTGTTGCAAATAGTTAGGTTTCGAGTTAAAAAACAAAATGAACCCTTTTGTTATTATTTCAATCAAGTGATATATCAAGGATTAAAATGAACACTTTTGTTATACATTTAAGACTATTTCAATTAAGTGAAACAAATTAAGGATCAAAATAAAGTATTGTTTATATATTATGGACCATTTTAGCTATTTTTTCTTAGTTTTACTATAACAAAATTAATTTTTAGTGATAATAAATAGACACATTAATAAAAAGTGTTAAAGTCTTTATCAACATTAGTTAAATGTTATTAGATTTAATATCGCTAAAACCTTTAGAAAATATAAAATGAGTGCTAATTGCGCTAAAAATACATATTTAAAGACAATTGTTAACTAATTACAACTAAAACTCATTTTTGATGTAGTGTTTATCACTTTTTGATCATATTCGATTACTAACATTAGGTGTAGAATATATATATATATATATATATATAGGAAAATTTCATAAATAGCTAAGAGTTGAAACATAATGAGCCTATTCAACTATAGTTTGTTTAATTACGTAGTATAGCTATAGTTTCAGTAGCTATTGTATCTCTCGCTGAAAGTTTATTTTCTATGCAAATTGAAATCTTAACTTAATTAATGAAGCATTAATTTAGGTTATTCAAAAATGAAATAATCCTACAAATTATGCTATTGTATCTTATTAGAATTTCATATCAAATATAATTAAAAAAAAGGCAATTGTATATATGTTGAAAACATACGAATAAGGTCTAAAAATTTAAGAAAGACGTATACTTGTTGATAAAATATAAGAAAATAGTGACATGTCAAATATACAAACAAATTAACAATAAACAATTTCAAAAATTATATAAAATAGATTTTTTTAATCATACGCTTAATTCATAGAATTGTATACAATATAATTTGAAATGTATTAATAGAAATACAAATCACAGGAAAATATGCAAACTAAATTAGAGTACGGAGCCTAAAGGGTACAAAATATTAATAAAAATTCCAAAACGGTATATAAAATTTTATATTAACCAAAACGGCAAAATCGCTGCATCAACAGCGATTTACTTCCCCGGAAAAAGCAAAATCGCTGCAGAGGCAGCGATTTTGCAAAATGTGAATTTTTTTTTTTAAAAAAATGAAATCGCTACCTAGGCAGCGATTTTTAAAAAAAGAATTTTTTTTTTTAAAAAAATGTGGAAGTCGCTGCCTGGGCAGCGACTTGTATAATTTTTTTTTTAAAATTTTTAATTTTTTTTCTTAAAATAAATGTGGAAACAATGTGGAAATTTTTTTTAAAGCAGCAATTTTATAAGATAAAAAAAAAGTTATAATATTTTTTTTATAAAATTGCTACTTTAAATTTTATTTTTTTAAAATAATTATTTGTGGAAAATCGCAGCGATTTTCATATTTTTAAAAAAAATTATAAATTCGCTGAGCGATTTACATATTTTTTAA
Source organism: Solanum pennellii (assembly GCF_001406875.1). NCBI lineage: Eukaryota > Viridiplantae > Streptophyta > Magnoliopsida > Solanales > Solanaceae > Solanum > Solanum pennellii. The sequence continues at coordinate 58,208,068 of NC_028638.1, read as the reverse complement.
AAAAAATTATAAATCGCTGCGTAGGCAGCGATTTAAAAAATTTATAAATTTATAAATTGGTTAATATTTTTGGAAAATCGCAGCGATTTTCATATTTTAAAAAAAATTATAAATTTTTTAAATCGCTGCGTTTTAAAAAATATGTAAATCGCTNTAAAAAAATATAAAAAAATTATACAAGTCGCTGCCCAGGCAGCGACTTTGCACATTTCAAAAATTTTCTTTTATAAAAGTCGCTGCCTGGGCAGCGACTTCCGCATTTTAAAAAAAAAAATTCTTTTTTTAAAAATCGCTGCCTAGGCAGCGATTTTCCTTAAATAAAAAAATTAAAATTTATAAATCGCTGCCTAGGCAGCGACTTTTTTTAAAAATAAATTAAAATCGCTGCCTAGGTAGCGATTTCATTTTTTTAAAAAAAAAATTCACATTTTGCAAAATCGCTGCCTCGGCAGCGTTTTTGCTTTTTCCGGGGAAGTAAATCGCTGTTGATGCAGCGATTTTGCCGTTTTGGTTAATATAAAATTTTATATACCGTTTTGGAATTTTTGTTAATATTTTGTACCCTTTAGGCTCCGTACTCAACTAAATTATACAAATACTCAATATATTGAAGTTATACAAAGAAAATATACTTTTCTTACTTTTTTCGCAATCATCACCATTACCTTCTTCTTTTTTTCCATTTTTGAATGATTTGTTCGCATCATTTGATGGGCTCATTGCGAAACTTAGATTTAAGCTCTTCTTAATTTGCTCTATTTTCGGCAATAGCTTTGGCAATGCACCCAGTAATTTCTCCAAAATTTTGAATTAAACTCAAAAATTTTGAATTAAACTCAAAGGAAAAGATGGAAGATCATCAGATTTTGTTGCATGCAAATGTATAGTTTTAATAATTCTCTTTGATGAAAATTGTTCATCCATAATTTGAATATATATAATGATTTTATTGATGGAGGTTATAAAAAAAAAAGGTTAGTTGGAGTGGGTATGCCACGAATAGGAGAAAGAGAGTGATATTTTCAAATTTTGAATTTTAATGTGGACGAGTGAAAGACACAAATTGATACATATGTAAAACGCGGGACCCGCATTGCCATCTTTATTAATTATAACCATTATTTATAATTAAATTAATCTATAGTTATGAGGCATAATTAACTACTGTATATTAGCTTAGTTATATAATTGACTATTATAATCAACAATAGTGAAAACCTTTACTTTCTTTCTTCTTCTTTTAATGATAAATATATGGATACCAAATTTTGTTATTGAAATGTCCAACGAATTTTTAGGATTTTCAATTTTTTTAATAATAGGAAAAGAGAGAGTATCTCAAGATTTAAATATATTAGCAATGATAAAACTTGTAAAGATATTGATGGTGATGAATATACGAATATCACATTTCTTGAAAAGGGGAAGAGAGAGTGTCTCATGATCTAAAGATATTGGTGATGATAAAACTTCTAAAGATATTGATGGTGATGAATATACGGATATGAAATTTAGTTATTGGGATGTCCAAATAACATAAAATTGTCTACAAAGTAGAAATCTTTTTGAAAGAATGTTAATTTTTTTTATATTGAAAACAAAAATTCATAGTATGTTAGAAGATTTATCTAGAGAAAAGATAAATCTATTTAGTAAATTAGTATGTATTCTACTAATACTAACTCCTTTCTTATTTTATTATATCATAATTTCTTTTTATATATATAATTAAACTTTGTTTTTTTATTATTTAACTTAACTTAAAATTTACTAACGACGTTATTTTTTCTTCTTTGGTCTACTAACATTTTTCTTCTTTTATTTTGTTTTATTTTTTTGTGTCTTTAGTTTCGTATTTATTTTGTATTAACATTTTTATGTATATTTTAAATTTTTAATGCGTAAAATTTTATTTGTTTATTCGTAAAATCTAACTATTATAACTATTTAAGAATCACAATATTTTCTACAGAATATGATTAAATATTTTTCATAAAATTTTTAGATCATTTCTTAGTCCAACATTGATAATTAAATGTTTTATAAACAAAAATCTCATATTTATTATTAATTTTTCAAATATTCTTTCAAACATTTTTACTAAAATAATTGCTCAAAATTGAAATTATTTTTCTATAAAAAAATTGTGCCTCGAATTTTATTTTATTTTTAGCGTTTTTTCTAATTTTAAAGAACCTGAAATCTTATAAAAATATGAATGATGACCATATTTAATTCTTATCACCATCAATGCTATTGATTTGTTTTACTTCCTTCCCTTAAATATCATTATTGATGTTGTTTACATTATTTCCTTAAATTACTTATTTTTCATTTCTTATACTTTTTCATTTATTTTATTTTTTTTAATTCTAAAAATTGCTTATTACAACTGTATAAGAATTACAATCTTTTCGCAGAACTAGATTTAACTTTTTCCATATGATTGTCAGATCATTCCTTAGTCTGACATAGATTCTTATATGTTTTGAAAATAAATTACATAAAAAATAAAATTACTCTACCAGTTTAAAAATAATAATAAGTGTTTTTATTTATTGCTCAATTTAAATATGTATATATGGGAAAACAACCATTATGCTTTCCATAATAATATTATATTTATATCGTCATTTTTTTAATCAATATTTTTTCTTTTTCGATCGTTTCATTCTGCTATCATTAACTTTATTTGTTTTATAATTTTTTATGAAAGAAAGAAATAAAAGAGAAGGAAGAGGAAGGGTTTTAAGAAAGATCAATTAATATTATTTGATGAAATTATTTTAAAAGATAGTTTTTGAAAAAATATTTATGACAAGAATAAGTGAGATAATTGAGATATAAAAATAATGAAATTACGCGTAGAATAGTAGAAAAGTATTTTTTCAAAAAAAGAAAATATAGACATAAAAGGTAAAATGAGAGAAATTAAGGAAAATAATATATTAAGATAATAGTGATGAGAGATGATGAAATTAATTAAAATATATTTCAATTTTCAAAAAAATTTATGACAATAAATTACATAAGATAAATTGAGATAAAAAAAAAATGAAAAGAAAAACGTGCAGCATAATAACCTAAAAGGTAAGATGGGAGAATTTTAAAAAAAATTGTAATAATATATTGATAAGAGATGAAGAGTAATAAATGTATAGTAATGATAAGGAAAGATAATTAAGTTGTTTTAAATATATTTTTTCCCTTCTTTTAGTATATTTTAGAGATAAAAAAATTGATAAAGAAGATTAATTGATAATACTGGCTGAAGTGAGGCGCCACGTGCTATTTTTGTTATTTAGCTTTATATATAATATACTTTTATCATTAAATTAAAATGGAGAATTAATAAAAAAATGCATAAACACTTAGAATTAATTATTTTTTATTTTAAGATTAAAAAATATTTCATTTCATCTTTGAATAGAATATTTTTGATAATTTATCAAAGTTATATCCCCTCAAAATCACTTATATTATTAAATATTTAAAAATAAATTATTAACGTAATTTATCATCGCATAAAATATCGATAATTTACCTAGTTATTAACCAAATGAAAAAGGAAGAAGAGAACATAACAGCCCAATTATATTTATATTTAAATCGGTCAAATGTGTTTTATTTCTCAAATATTTTTATTGATGACACAAAAAAACCAAGGCCTTGCCCCTTCGTATCCCTTAATACTCCCCCTGTCCCTATTTATTTATTCATATTTCCTTTTATATTTGTTCCCATTTGCTTGTCCATTTTAACAAATGAAGGAAAAACAATAATTTTTTTAAATATGCCCTTATTTAATTATAGAAAAATTCTAGTACTACTAAATTGTAATGCATGCTTTTTGGAATAACAAAATGCATTTATTATACTTGGAAAGTTGCATAATCTTTTAAGTTAAGGGTAAAATTGTAACTAACCTATGATAGTAATTGGTGTCTTAATATGTGTATCACTTCTAAAGTGGACAACTAAATAGGGATAGAGACTGCCGCATTTGATATTTTCTCCCTGAGAAGTGAAGAAAACTCTCCGGTCATCACCAATTCAGAATGAGAGCTAAGTGGAAGAAGAAGCGTATGAGGAGGTTGAAGAGGAAGCGCCGAAAGATGAGACAGAGATCGAAGTAGAACCACATTCCGCAGTTCTCAAAGGTTTATCTATGCTTATCGTCTTCTTTAGACTTATGCTGTTTATTATAGTTTGAAACTAGTAACATTTTGAGTTGTTATTTTGTTCTAATTACACCGAATTCAAATTTTATCATTCAATTTTGGCTAAAAAAAAAAATAGGGATAGAGAGAGTAATACATAAGAGGGTTAGAGGGATAATCAAATCGGTCATGGTCGATATTTATTTTTTATATATCTAAAAATTGTGTAAAAAAAATAATTATAAATTATAATAATTGACAATTTAAAATATTTTTTAAAAATATATAAATAATTTGATCAATTTATAAAATTAATATATATGTGTCACATAAAATGTGGCAATATAAGATATTTAATTTGAAAATTGTATAAAAGGTATTATAAATCTCAATAATTGACATAATTTAATTGACTCTTGAAATTTTATTTGTGCTATATACATTGGCACAAAGAGAAGTAACATATATTATTTAAAAATTAAATAAAAAATATTATAATTATTAATAATTTAAAATATTTAAAAATTATATAAAAATTTAATTGATCTTTATTTTATCTATATCATATAAAGCGAGAAAAAAAAAAACACATGTTGGATCTATATTAACACCGTTGCTTGTGTGTATTAAATATCATAATTGAACACGGGTTGTTGTTGTTGTTGTTGTACAAAAAGGAGAATGGAACCTGTCTGCCATTTACGGTTGTTGCTTAGAATTTATTGATTGGAGTTTGGACTAATCTAAATAGTGTCACGGAGAATTATTTTAGGGAGATGTGCTGATTACAAATAATAATAATGAAAATTTGTTAATCAATATCTTATGAATTAACCAATAAATTAATATATTTAAACTCAATAACGAATAGAATAATCATAGAAAAAATTACTTGGATAAATGTCTTTTAATAAATAATTATTGATTTTAGCGATACTTTTTATTTATTACCATTTATAGCAATACTATGTCAAATCTGCAATATGTATTAAAAGTGAATTAAGTATGCTATTTATATGTATTATAACTATTTTTAAAAATATATTATGCTTGTTTGATAATAAGTTGGCACATTGTATTATAAATATATTAAAATATATGATAAATGTATTATCTATCAATAAAATTTATATTATATGTGAATAATAAATTTCTTTTATAATATGAATTATAAGTGTATTGTAAATATATTAAAAGTGATAAAAAATAAAATTATTACTATAAAAAGTAAATATTTTTTATTTACAATATATTTATATAAGTTTCACATAATCATAATTATCCGTTTGATAAGCGACTCAGATCAATAATCCCCACGCCATAAAATATGTATCGACATCTTTTTAAATTTTATAAGTAAGATAAGGAAGGACATGTAACGGTTACGACTCAAAAGTAAAAAAATATTTAATTAAGTTTTCCACCTAAAATACAGGAATTATCGGAATATTATTTTGAATAAATAATTGCTCTGCTTAGAAGTAAATGCTTTTTTTTTCTTCGAAGCTGATGTAAAGGAATAATCCCAAAGAAAAGCAAGCTTGTGTTTTCTCCGGCCTTATAAATTCGTTTTTGCTTTTCTATTTTGATATTTAAATTAGAATCTTTTAACTTAAAATATTTTATTTAAAATAGTAACTTTATAGTCGATACAGATTGATTAATTAAAAATATGTTTACTATTCCAAGCACTCCATATAAATACACTCGAAGCCAAGATTTTTATTTAAAAATTAATTACTATTTCATCATAACTCAGAATCAATTCTATCTTATAACGGTCTGTCGAGAGGGACAGGGACATATTATCTACCATTCCTAATTATAAAAGGTTCCTCTGCGAAACAACATATGCTTGCAAATTTGCCGTTTTGCTACTTTTGTTTTTCTTTGTGGATCGAATTTTAGTGAAAATAATACCGAATTCAGAAGAAAGCTACGCTGATTTGGATTGTTTATAATATCGGGAAGTGAGGTTGTTTGGTTCTATATATGCTTTTCCCATAAGAGATTAAACTTGGTCTGCTTTATTCCAAGTAAGCGAAGTTTCCTACTTTTAATTTTAAGTTTGTCTTTTTGTGATGTAAATTTTCGGGCGAAACAATCCCTTCCCTTTGGATTTTTTTTTTCCTTTATGCGAATTTAGTAAAAGATTTAAGTCATATTCGTAGTCTGTTAAAGTTGTTTGCATAATTCGTTGAAACACTTCAATTGATGTTTGTACCTACTGAAACATATATCCCTTAAAATCGATATCAATTTGATCTTTTTTTGCAATCGATTAAAAATATGAGATGTGTATACTACACTCGCTGACATGGTAGATTGATAAATTAAATGATGACATGTGACATTTAAATTTTAAAATTAATTTTAAAAATAATATTCTAAAAAACAACTATTTTAATCGATTTACTAATTTTTTTTTTGAAAAATTCTAAAAAAACCTACCCACCAATAAAATGATGCCTGTGACATTGAATTCAATTTTTTGAAAAGTTATATCTAAATAATTCAAAAGTAATTTTATGAATATAAAAACTTGATTTCTATTTTGTTTAACCCCCTGTCCGAGACCCATTTCCTCTTCGACCGGTGCCGGCAGCAACTTCAACACCAACAAATCAATGAATCATTGCCCTGCCTCTTTGATCTCCTTCATTCAATTTTATTCCCTTCACCGACATATAAGCAGTGCATCATTGTTGCCTATCAAAACTAAATAATCACTCTCTTTCAGATTGATAGCATCAAATCTCTTACTCATCGTCTTTTATCTTCTTTTCATTAGTATTTATTTATTCGAAAAAATTAATTCATATTTTTCTTATCAAAATAAATGAAATTCACCGGAATATTTTAGACGTAGATCTACATAAGGAAAAAGCAAGAGAAGAACTGTAGAGTGTGAGAGAAAGAGAGAGGTGCAGAGAATGGGGTGGGTTGTGCTGAGAAAATGGGAATAGTTGCAGGGAATATTGGCATGGAGAAGAAGACACACTTTCTTCTCTTTATTTTTGTTAATTATTTTTTAAAAGAAAAAGTTAATTTAGTTGTATAAGTAAGAGAAAAAAAGGAAAAAAAGTATATTTTAATAGCTTTATGCCTGTAAAGAGAGTGAATCACACTTTTTCAACATTTTGTGTTCAATAAAAATATATTTTGCACAATTAAGGTGTTTAATAGCATAATCTATAATTGAAGTGTTTAAGTGAAATATAGGGATAACGTTTCCTATTCACTCATTCGGTTCATTTTACTTATTCCTAATGAAAGTTTTCAATTGTGTCGACTAAAGTAAAGTAATTTTTTGAGAAGGGATACATGTTTGGTTGTTGCTTTTCAAAGTCTGTTTGGATTGATTTAAAATATAAAAGTTGATCAAATTTATTTTTAAGTTAGTTTTTTATTTTTGAAATTGTTTGATAAATATAAAAAAATAATTTAAAATAAGTTAGAAAATGTTTGACAAAATAAAAAATAACTTATAATTAATTAAAAATTATTTAAAATAAGTCAGAAACCAAAAATCTGTCTGCCCTACCTTTTATTTTTTAGTAAAAAATCATTTCAATTTAATTTTTTATTTTAACTTGAAAATTATTTTTTTTAAGCCAATTCAAACTGAATATTACTCTATCTATTTCATATTAAAGTGATTTTTTTAATTGTTTTATATTTGTTAATTTCTTTAATTAAGACAGAGACAACAGTAAAAAATACATTAATTTAAATTATGTCCTTACATGAACAAAGCCTGTTTAAATTGATTTTTTAATTATTTTTAAGTTAAAAAATAAAATTTAAATGACTTTTAAATAAAAAATAAGGATTACCAAAGGTTATATTTTTTGGTTATTAAAATATTAAAATAATTTTAAATTATTTTCAACCTCCTTAAAAAAAAAATTAAAATTAAATTTGATCAACTTTAAAACAATCTAAAACAAACGCCCTCGAAAGCCGATCCAAACATGCTCACATTCTTTTTCTTTACGAGGGAATTTCACTTTAAATAGTGCCAGCCTTAAACTGTGAAGTGAACCTAAAGAATGCACAAAATTCGATAAAATTACAAACTTTCATAAATGTCATCAAAAAATAAATAATGCGTAATCTCTACGGAAGCTTCAACAGTACTTCAACTCTTTTCTTTTCAAAATAATGCCCCTTGAGTTACACCTCAATTAATACACCCAGGTAGGAGGCAAAATTGCAGCTCACCCAGGCAAAAACCCGAATCTTAAGGACATGTCTCCAAGTCAAGTACTAAGAATAAGCCCAATTCAACTCAATTTCAGTCAGTACCATACTCTGGTCTCCTTAAATCAGGTAAGCCCCTTTTAATTGTCGATTATTTCATCTAAAAACTTAACATCCGTTCATCGAATTTGTTGAAATGTTACAGGAAGATCAAGATCAACGACAGGCTGCGTTAGAGTACATTCTTAATGTTATTGTTTACTCCTCTGTTATCCGTAAGTTTCTATACACAAAAATCATGAGTGAAATTGATGTTACTCTAAGAAATTAACAATTCTGATTTGAATCAGTGGTGTTGCTGATGGTTGCGGCGTTGTTAATTAAATTACTTGGAGTTTGTGATGGCGAAATTGCAAGAAATGATGAAACCATAAGAAGAGAAACGGACAGATTGATATCGAAAGCAAGTGCTTCTTTGACATACGGAACATGTGATGAAGATGATTTGGAATCGGGAAATTGCAGTCGTTCTAGTTCCTCTGAGGATTTGTATGATGAAAATATATGCATAGTTTGCTATGATAATAAACGAAATTGCTTCTTTATTCCTTGTGGACATTGCGCTACTTGTCTCTCATGTGCCGAAAGGTAATTTAAATATCCACCATTTAAGTTATACGCATCGTCAGTATACGATGATTGATTTTGTTGATATGCAGGATTACAGAGGAAGAAAACAAGAATTGCCCGATTTGTCGAAGAGTAATTCGGAGAGTTAGAAGAGTGCTTCTTGCATAAACTCAATATTTCCCCTATGTAAATGATGCAATTGACTCTTTCTAATTCAACAATGGTAATATTAGTATAGCACTTTTTCATTTTTACTGCAAATTGCTGAGTTGCAATTTGACAGGAGTAGGTAAAATTATGATGTACCATAACATGTTTGTTTATGTGTACACTCATTGGTACCTATTACTTGGGTCCCTTTTGGAGAAAGCTTTATGGATATGGGAAAAAGTAATGCCCACAACGGAACTATGGGCACTGTACATTATTGAAAATTTCAATTCGGAAATTTCAGCTTTTCGTTTTTATAAAATATTATGTATATTATTGTCATATTAAATTGATTTGTTACAGTTCAATGTTTGATTTTGATATTTTGCGGACAAAAAATTTATAAGCGTAGTTTGTTCAATATTAATTTACTTGTAATCACAAAATATATTTCAATTATATCATACATTACCTTAAATATAGAGGAAACATTCAAAAGGAAATATCAGTAAAGTAGTTCCTTTCATTAATTAGCTACTCAAAATTGATGCTTCCATCCAGGTAAAGTAGTCAAAGACCAATGTCTAAATAATAAATTTTGCACTAAATTTATTACTACTATATTAATGCATATAAATTGTACGTATAATATAGATATTTTGATACAATATTTGTCATTTATGAAGTAATTATAATAAATATCGAACGAAAAAAATAAATAAATACAAAAGACCATATTATTGAACTTGCCTTTATTGCATACAAGCTGTCAATGTGGGCCTGAATGTTTGTTATTTAAGGCCGTAATGATTTTTAATCTTATGGGCCATGGACACTCTTTGACCCAAAAATTGCTGGGGGGAAAATCCAATTTAAAGATGGGGATTTTACATAGACATACATCTACAAATAATATGCATATACGCATACCAAAATCAAATTAGCAAATTATAGATCTAGAAATCTAGGCATAACTTAATAAATCAAATAAGGAAAAATTGTATATAATAGCAAACTAATAACCTAAAATAAATGGAATAGCTAGTGTTTGATTTAATTGTGCTCCATAGCAAACGTTAGCTAAAATTTGCCAGCGTCTCTCTCCAAGAAATCTCGCTCGCCACTCTCCATTCTTGCTCGCCTCTCTCGCTTTATACACAGAAGTGTATAATTCTGTTTCTGTTTTGTATAAAGCGAGAGAAAATTGTATATACACGTGCAAAAATATATATCTTCGTGTTATACACTTAATTATACAATTTACAAACATTTTACTTCAAATATTGCAACGAAAAAGGTCAACGAATTATACAATTGCGAATTATACAATTGCAGTGAAATACAATTTTCTCTAGCTTTATACAACAGAAGTGTATATATTGTGTTTCTGTTTTTGTATAAAGCGAGAGAAAAACATATATCTTCTTGCTATACACTTAGTATTGCAGTGAAATAGGCAGTGAATATACAATTGTGCATTATACAATTGCAGTGAAATAGGATAGCGAATTATACAATTGCGGCGAAATAGGCCAGCGAATTATACAAGTTAGGCCAGCGAATTATACACTTGTATATGTATAGCGAATTATACAGTTTTATGTTTTCTATGGAGCGCAATTATGCAAAGTTTCCTATAGCATACAAATATGAATTTTTTGTTTGCTATATGTGAAAGTTGCCCAAAAATAAATAAATACAGAAGACCATATTATTGAGCTTGCCTTTATTGCATACAAGCTGTCAATGTGGGTCTGAATGTTTGTTATTTAAGCCCGTAATGATTTTTAATCTTATGGGCCATTGACACTCTTTGACCCAATAATTACTGGGGGAAAAAATCCAATTTAAAGATGGGGATTTTACATAGACATACATCTACAAATAATGTGCATATACGCATACTAAAATCAAATTAGCAAATTATAGATCTAAAAATCTAGGCATAACTTAATAAATCAAATAAAGACATTTCTATATAGTAGTGATTTATATAATATAAATACTTTTTATCTCTTTATTTGTAGGCCTAAAAATAGGTACAATTTAGCCAATTAGGTAAACTCCTTCCTCTCTTTTTAACTTTCCGTCTCTTTTAGCCAATTACTTTAATGGAGGTAATTTTGTGTATGTATAAAATGTTGTTAATGTATGCAATAAGTGTATGTATACATGAACTATATTTATATCACAAGATCACCCCCATTAAATTGAACGTATACATACACTTGTTGCATATATCAACAACATTTTAGATATACTTTTAGAAGTATATCACAAAATTGTCTATGGGTGTGTTTGGTATGACTACACTGTATACAATCTTGTCATATGTGAACATAAATAAAGACAACTATATTAGCATCGATTTATTACCATATGTATATACAAAAAGTTTATATAGTTATACCGTATAAGATGTATATCATTAATTCACAAAAATGTGTATTTGAATACATATTTCTCTAATTCACAAGATATATATATCAGAATCTATTTTTTTAGGATGAAAAAGGGTAATGTTTGTGGCCTATTAACTTTTGGGCGAAAACGTTAATATGACTATTTGATGCCAATTTCTAAATATTGAACTACAACATGCCAAATTGGATTCTTGTTAAGCAGCGCCTAATTGTCTTGTTGATAATAATAAAAATACTTTTTAAAATTTTTATTGTTCGCATTCTAAATTATTTCTCAAATTCATTAAAGATTATATATACACCAACTAAATAAGTAAAAAAGTGAACATAGGTGGAATATTTTTGAAATTAAACATTCCACGAAAAGAAAGCTGCTGAGTTAGCATTTGTCTGTACTGATCTAAAAGTAGATAGAAATGCTTTAGCACGCATCGATACAAAAGAGAATAAAGAGAGATGCTCTCATACACTTTAACTCAGTTGTACGTGTTAATTACTAGTGGATTATCAACGTCCATTTCCACCTTTAATAATATCTTTGGTTACTCTGATTAGGCTATGCTTTGAGATGATACTTATCATCTCCCATTAATAACAAGTATTACTAGATAATTCGATTCACTAAGGTAGGACAGATAGAAAGAAAAGTCTTAGTTGAATTTTAAACTCGAGACCACAAAGTACCCGATCATTTGTGTTACCACTAGACCACATCCTTGTATGCTATTTAAATTTATTTTTTTTCAACAAAATTTAAATTTTTCATCTGACATACTTAAAATAACATAATTATTTTTAAATATATATAATCTTAATTTAAAACCACAATATTCAAAAAATACCTTTTTGCGGTAGCTGCCACCGAATTAAGATCGTATTGAAGAAGCAGGCATGATCTGTACGTGAAGCGTAGTGATAAAAGAATATATATTTCGATGGACCATTGAAACTTTTTACATAGTTTATTCCATACTCTCCGAATTCACTTTTATTTATTCAAAAATAATTGTTTCCTTTTTCTTTTTATTACTTTTAATATATCTCTTGCATTTCATCCTACAAATAGTTTTTCTAATTTTTAACAGTACTAATTAACATCAATTAATATATATGAGTATTATGATAAAATACTCATCTCAATTACTATAATTTCAAAAGATTTACAAAATTCAAAAATTTGTCAGAAAATTCAAAAGTGAAAGTAGTATCATCATGCCTTCATTATGTTGGTTCTCCATACATACTATTCCTTACAGACACACAAATGCTCAAGTAGCCAGCCAGCTGAAAGGACAAATAGTTTATGCAACAATAATTTAATCCTTTTTCTCTTTATTTGTGGGGAAAGAAGTCTTGATTGTACAGATAAATTTCTTAAGAGCTCTAAATAAATCCATATGATTGAAAATAATTATAAGAAAAAGAAAAAAATAAATAAATAAAGAAGAACTTTAACCTCATTTAGGCAGTGAAATGCAGAGGTGCTGTGTGGACATGATAGTGACTTATGGTTGTGAAAAGCAGCATGGATAAGCACTAGCTACAAATTAGGATGACATAATATATATTGGACTTTAAATTTGGATTCAAATTTTAACTTTGATCTCTAACTTTTATAATGCACAAACAGACATTTTAATTATCCAACTTTTAAGTGAATAAACACATGAGTCCTACATGACACAATACACGTAAAACACCACGTAGGACAAAAAATGACATGTAGGATGACATGTGTGTCTGTTTGTTCAATTTTATACAAGTTTAAGTGTCTATTTGTGCACATCCAAAGTTAAAAGGCATAAATATAATTTAAAATTAAATTAAAGAGCATATTTATGTATTATCACAATATATGTATACACATTTGAATGCTATGGTGCTTTTCATGTCTTGCACTAGACTCGAGAATGATTATTTATGTTTGACACTAGGTTTAAAAGAGTTCCTTAAATATTCATTCAATATTTTTAGTTCCCTCAAATATTTACTGAACTTTGTGGGAAAACAAATTTGATATAAACATCAAAGAGAATTACATCTACTAGTAAATTATTGAACCAAAAAAAACTACAATAAACACTAAAAAGACGGAACTAACTTCTTTTTCCTTTTTTAAAAAAGAAATTACTCTTTATAAAGTTGCATATTCTAGAAATAAATAAAAAAAATAACATAAATTACAAAAATCATACTTCTAAATGTGAGTTTCAGAAAATTCTTTCAAATTTTTTTTATCCACACTAAAGTGTTACTCCTTCCATACTAATTTATACGAAAAGTGTTTAACCTACAAGGGTCAAACATTTTATTATTGACCACTAATTTTGATATAGATTTAATTTAAAAAAGATAAAATTTATATATTTTAAAATTATAAGATAAATATTACTTACTACAAGTAAACCTAAATAATAATTTAAAATAGGGATACTAATAAAATAAAAATAATTTAATCTTCAAAAAAGACTCGTCGAATAATAACAGAGTCCGGAGCCTAAAGGGTATAAAAAGTTAACAAAAATTTCTAAATGGTATATGAATTTTTATTTTAATCAAAACGGCAAAATCGCTGGAATGGCAGCGATTTAGTTCGCCAGGAAAATCAAAATTGCTGCTATAGCAGTGATTTGCAAAATTTGTTTTTTTAATTTTTTTTTTATGAAATCGCTGCCAATGCAACTATTTTCAAAATAATTTTTTTAATAAAACGCTGCCCACGCGTTTTACCTTTAAATTTTATTATTATTTATTTGAATTTAAAAAAAAAATTACAAGCAAATCTGCAACGACAACGATTTGTATCAAAATTCTTTTTTAAAAAATATTTTTAATATTGTATCAACAGCGGTTTGCTTTTAATTTTTTTTAAAAAATTCAAATAAATAATTAAAAAAATTTAAAGGTAATGCTGCCTAGGCAGCGATTTATTAAATAAACATTTAAAAAATTTTATTTTGAAAATCGCTGTCTTGACAGCGATTTCTTTAAAAAAGATTATTTTTTTTTTAAGTCAAATTATGCAAATCGCTGCTATAACAACGATTTTGCTTTTTTAGACTAACTATATCGCAGCTATTCCAGTAATTTTACCGTTTTAATTAAAATAAAAATTTATATACCATTTCAAAATTTTTATTAACATTTTATACTTTTTAGGCTCCGAACTTAATAATAACACACCTTTTCTAGTAAGACGGAGAGAGTGTTTTTTCTAGAAAAACTTAAACGACCGAATTCTTTAACACATACATAAAAGCACTATTTCAAACATATCCTCAAACGTTGAGCAACTATTGTGTCATTTTCTCGTTGGCTAGCACTTCAATTTGTTCGTAATCTCTTTTACTGTGTGCTCAGAGAATCTCAATTAAAAACAATGTACAAACGTGAAACCCAATTCTATTTTAATCTTAAATAAAGCAGGGCACTGCAATATTTTTTTTAAAAAAAAAATCAAAAGAAAAAGTGTGATGGATTTTTGTCGCGTAATGGATGCGGAGAAGCTTGAGCAGCCACGATAGTGACACACGCTTGCGTTATTGCGGCACACAACAGCACTTGGCGACGCCAGAGTGGGCTTCCCCGTAGTTTCCTTTTTTGTCGATGCCTAATAAAACTCACTTATTTATGCAATCTTTATTATTCACACGTTACTTTCTTGTTTAGCCAAATCAAATCCAGTTTGGACTTGTGGAATGAGACGCCACATATTATTGGCTGATGGTGAGGACAACAAGACGTTGTTGCATATGAAGAGTGGATCAGAATGTATGCTATTTGCCTCTGCCTAAATTAGCCCGATTCAACATTTTAACTTTATAAATTTTATTTTGACTAGGAAAAAAGGTTTGATATACCTCTCAACTTTGTCATTTGGAGCTGATATACTCCTCGTTATAAAAGTGGCTCGTATATGCCCTCAACTTTGTCATTTGGAGCTGATATACTCCTCGTCATTTGGAGCTGTTAAATAAAGGGTATATGTGAGCCATTTTGTAACGGCAGAGGTATATATGAGCCGTTTGTATAACGGTAAGGGCATATATGAGTCACTTTCATAACAAGGGGTATATCAGCTCTAAATGACAAAGTTGAGGGGTATATCAGACCCTTTCCCTTTTGACTGTACTGCCGAAAGTACACTAAATGTATAGTTTATACTAAGTTTAGATTAATATGAAGAAATCATCTAATAATATTTTTGTTTTACTAAGAATTTGAGCCTTGATTTCATATGATTTTCACTAACTATACGAATGATTAGATCAAAATTTGTTAAATTATATACTTGGGTATAAATTATTTTTTTATACACTAAACATGCTTATATTAGATTTATCATAATATTGTAGAGATATATGATGTCGATATAATCTTGCATCATACTTCTTTTTTTCGTGGAGTAATAAAATGGCTTGTTCCGAAGGAGATGAACGGATTTCATCATTATTGTAACAACATAAAAGTGCGCTAGCTACTTTTGTAGTCTATTTTAAAATTAGGATATTGGAGAAGATAACTGTAATTTGGTTACTAAGTTACTACTCATCTCTGTAATTAGGTTCCCTTTCTGAAAAAACCTTTTTTTTTGGTAACTAATAGTAATTAATTACCAGGAGCAAACACTGCTAGTTATCCAAATGCAAAACTAATGTACTAGTAACTACACTGTCAACAAAAATCATGCCAAGTCCACTAGCATTTCATAACATGATATGCAAGGAAAACTTAAGACCAGCACAATCTTAGAGAAAACATCAAACGTAAATGACATTTTATCGTTTCCTTTTTAGTTATTATTATTTCTTTATTAAAAGTTAAACCATAAAAATTTTAATATTTTTCATATTATTTAATTTATAATACTTTTCATATTATTTTAAAAAATATAAATTTAAATTAAAAAATTAATCAAATTAACTCTAGAGACATAATAATCAAATATTACCTGAATTGATTGAGACGGAGAGAGAATTTGAATTTATTCTTAGGTTACTTCACAGTGACATTAAAGGGGACAAAAAAGCAAAAGAAAAATCGGTTCAATTGAAAAGAGCAGGGTGATGCTTATTTTTCAAAGCATAATTGGTCTTATCGTCTGAAAAGAAAAACCAGAAAAGATCCAAAGACTCCCACTATAAAGAACCGAACTCACCTGTAACTTTTTTAACCGCAAAATCTCTTCTCTTCTCTTCTCCGTAATATTAATTAATAAAATAAATAAATAAATAAATGCCTCTAAACGATGAAGAAGAACACCACCAATTGTTGGCGGATAGATTACTCGAGGAAGAATCTGCCTATGAATACTCCGACAAAGTCCATATTACCGGAGTCGACGATGATGATGATTTCACCAAAACTCCTCCTTTTTCCTGGAAAAAACTATGGGCTTTTACTGGGCCGGGTTTCTTGATGAGTATAGCCTTTTTGGATCCGGGAAATCTTGAAGGAGATCTTCAGGCAGGGGCTATCGCTGGGTATTCTCTGTTATGGCTACTCTTTTGGGCTACGGCTATGGGATTACTTGTTCAGCTTTTAGCGGCTCGTTTGGGTGTCGCTACTTCTAGACATTTGGCTGAGCTATGTAGGGATGAGTATCCCAAATGGGCTCGATTGCTTTTGTGGGTCATGACCGAATTGGCTCTAATTGGGGCTGATATTCAAGAGGTTATTGGAAGTGCTATTGCTATAAAGATTTTGAGTCGAGGGTTCTTGCCTCTATGGTCTGGTGTTGTCATCACTGCTCTTGATTGGTATTTTCTTTTTTCTTCTCTCTTGTTATCCTTTTTCGAATTCCAGCTCTGTGTTTTTTTTCATGGATTCTTTTTCTGTTAGACTTTGATTTTTAATATGATAGTACTCGCTCTATCCCAATTTTATTGTCCTAGTTCGACTGACTGGGCATGGAGTTTTAAGAAATCATGTGGTCTTAAATTTGCCTATTAGAATGTTGGAATTGAAAAACTAAATGTGTAAAGAGACAATCTTTATGTGACAAAATTAAAAAGGAAAGGAAAGACACTTAAATTGAGATACAAGTTGTAATTCATGTGAGCTTTGATTAACAAAAGGCCTTTGCTTGTTGCCTCCTTTTGATTCCGTAACTTCTTGTACATACTTAAATATAACTAATGGGGAAGAGGAGGAAAATGGTTATACTTTGCTAGGTCAAATATTTATATAGTGAAGCACTATAGTATAGTGTTTAATTATTTTATAATGATCCGCGAAATGGATAAAGATGATTCATTTAGCTGGCCCAATTAGTTTTGAATTGAAGTTCAGTTGAACGATTGACCTTTTTTTAATAATTGTCTCCATACACTGTAGCATTCTATATTATCAAGACTTGGGAACCATGTATTGTTCCTTCATTTCTTATTGGTTTATTTTAAAATAGTTTCCCTTTTTCTTTAAATAAAGATGCACAGTAACAATTTATTCGACTGTTTAATTGCCTATTGAGCTCAAGAACAGCCTTTGCAATCCTTTTATTCTGCAGCTTTGTATTCTTATTTCTTGAGAACTATGGAGTGAGGAAGCTGGAAGCACTCTTTGCTGTCCTTATTGCAGTTATGGCGGTCTCATTTGCGTGGATGTTTGGAGAGACGAAACCAAATGGAGTGGAACTTCTTGTTGGTGAGAAAATGCAGCACAAAATATAATTGCAGTATTCATATCTGCCACTTTTCAAGCGTCCAGATCATAGACTATTTTTTATGCATGGCTTTAAATTCTCCTGATAAATTGTAACTGCAGGTGTGGTGGTCCCAAAACTTAGCTCCAAAACAATAAAGCAGGCAGTGGGAATTGTAGGGTGTGTTATCATGCCTCACAATGTGTTTCTACATTCGGCGCTAGTGCAGTCCAGAGACATTGACAACCGTAAGATTGGCAGAGTTCGAGAAGCACTTAATTACTACTCCATAGAGTCGACAATTGCCTTGGCAATTTCATTCATGATCAATTTGTTTGTTACAACAGTGTTCGCAAAGTCATTTTATGGTAGTGAAATAGCCAATAGCATTGGCCTAGAAAATGCTGGTCAATATCTTCAGGATAAGTATGGTGGGGGATCGTTCCCCATCCTTTATATCTGGGCTATTGGATTGTTGGCTGCTGGACAGAGTAGTACTATAACTGGTACTTATGCTGGACAATTTATTATGGGAGGTTTTCTGCACATGAGGTTGAAAAAATGGCAGAGAGCGTTAATAACAAGAAGTTGTGCTATCGTCCCAACTCTGATAGTTGCTCTTGCTTTTGACACCTCTGAGAAATCATTAGATGTTCTCAACGAGTGGCTCAACGTTCTTCAGTGTGTCCAAATCCCTTTTGCCCTGATCCCCCTTCTTTGTCTTGTATCCAGAGAAGAAATCATGGGTGTTTTCAAGATTGGCTCTACTATGAAGGTATGTTCGTATCTTCAAACATTCTGCTTGAATGAACTAATTTTTTAAAAGTTAGAATTGGATCTATTACCTATTCTTTTCCTCTAGAATTTGGAATTCATCCACAAAAATAACAAACATTTTATAACAGGTTGGGGGGTCAGGAAATCTGATTCTTTATATTATCAAGATCTTGAACTCATTTTGATACACCATATTGTATAATCATTTATAAAGGAATTTCTAAAAAGAAAACAAATACTATTAATTAAGTTTAACTTTTAATTTGAATGTGGACAATCGATTGAAGTTAAAGGTGTCCTTTTGTCCCACTCTTTGATTTGTGTTCTTTAAATGGTGCATTTCTCCACTGAAGTTGCGATATGCCCAAACTTTTTTCCAGTTAATATGAAATCTATATACTCTTGGACCTGTATATTGTTGAGAATTAGGTGTCATTGTTAGATTTTAGGACTTGGAGCACCTTCTTCTTTCTGTTATTTGTCTGACTGTGTCCTGTCTTTTTCCTAACCTTTATAGACTATCAGCAAAGTACATTAAGATGTGGGAATTGTCTGGTTCAACATCATTTGATTTTTACTTGTCTGGGAGATAAAATCTCCTACATTTTGTTTTATCTTGATCGCTTGATTCAATTGACTGAATAGTTTCCACGGAGCTACTATAGGTGTAGATGCATAGTTATGCAGATTGAGAGCCTTGCTTGTTAATTTTATCAGGTTTCAGATTAATAGATAAACTATTAATATATACCTGGCTAGGATCATACTCTCACATGTTGTTTTAGACATAATCTGTCTGGGATTTTCACCGTCTCTTAGAATGGATTTTTGTGTCAGGGGAATGTAGTTTCTCTATGATTCAACTTTGCATGTTTGATGTTTCTTACACTGCTTACATCTAATGTTTCTTCTGTTCCCTTTTAGGTGATATCATGGCTAGTAGCTGTGCTGGTTATGCTGATTAATGGCTATCTTTTGATGGACTCTTTATCTTCTGCTGTCAGTGGGATGTTGTTTACATCTGTTGTAGTTGCTTTTACAGGTGCATACATTGCCTTCATTGTATACCTCATTTCACGGGGAATTACCTTCCCCAATTGGTTTGTAAAAAACAAAAGTATCTCGAGCATAGATAATTGATATATGTTCTTAGCAGTAAGCTGAGATCATGTTGTACCCTTTTAGCCCGAGTTAAGTATTTAGCCTTTATACAAGCTACAGCCTTCCCCATTTCTTTCCTTTAAGAAGTGTTGGATTGTTGGGTCTGCTCAAAGTAAGCATTAAGAGTGGGTTTGCTGTGATTACATCCCATGTTTTTGGGTATGACTAATTGAGACGGTGACTGTAGCATGTTCATTAGGAAAATTAGTTAGAGCTTGTAATATTGATCCAGCAGTTTTAGATTTTGGTGGAAAATAAACAAACTGTCCTCAGCTAATCTCAAGTTTGTTTTTTGGAATTCTGTTTAGACTTGTTAGGGATTTCGTTATTTTCTTGCATTCAAATCTTCCTATATAGGCCAAAGTTCACAGACTTCTGGCCTTCAAAATGCATAACTGGTGGGGGAGTTTTGGGGTGTTAAATTCAGCCTTACAAAACTGTAATTCCTTCAATTGGGCCAAGAATCAATTGTGGCTTGTGTAGTAAATTACAGCCCGATGTATTATACACAACACATGAACATATATATACTGTATATTTTATATTTTATATATATACTATACATACTAAACACAACATAAACTGTCGAAGTGAAGTTATATATAACTTCAGCCATGTTGGTATGACTAGATGATCGAAGTGTATATTTACGTGATTCTATTAAAAAATCTCTGCTTTCGATTAAAAATCGAATTACCATATCAAGATGTGTTTTATTTTTCGTTAGTTGTGAATTCCTTTGTTGGTCTGTGTTCTCTTTCGTAAGACACGTAAAGCAAAAAGAACTGTTGAGTGATGAGAAGAGTAAGGTATAAAAATAGATATAACAAAGGGAAAACGTATTGTTGAAATCAAGAAATATGATAAAGAGTTGTGTTTGATTTTCTTCCCTAAACCGAAAGAATATAAAAGGTTTTTGTTTGAAGCCTCATGTTTACTCCGTCACCGCATGATAAAGTTGATGCGTACAAGAGACGTTTCTTGTTAAATAATTATGGTTTTCTTTCTTATGCATTAAGTAATCAACAAGTTACTTTAATTTACTTTTGCCCAGGACTGATTCAAAGTTTAATATACAGATAAAGTTTAGAATTGCTTTTGACTCGTTCACAAGTTTAAGAGTTGTCACTACTCACTTAGTTTAATAAACTTGATTAACTAAGATGATTTTACTACTAGAGCTTAGCACTATATTTGTTTATTTACTTCATATAATAAACTATTTTACACAAATTGTAAGTAGTCATTTCATAGAATGGTCTTAAAATTAGTATTAGTAATAGTGATGTTTGATATTAATTAATAGCCTTTTATTTTGTTAAATTTTGTATTTAATCATATTAATACAAATAAAATTGAAACAACGAGAGAGTAATTAATAAAAAGAATCGGCATTAAAGCAGAGTGAAGAGTAAGTGGTGGGATGAGAAATGGACAAATAAACAAATGAAATCTATATAATAGAGGAAAGTGCGAGTCCAAAAGGAGAAAAGTAGTGAAGACTAGTACAAATCTCTACCCTTACACTCCACGAAAGAATATAAAAAAAAGGAGGCAATGTGGCCAAATCTCTAAGCAGATCCAAATGAGGACCCCTTCACCATAAATAACCAAAAGATAAATTATACATGTCAAATATCAAAATACTGACTGGACAAAATATGTTTTCAACTCTTTAGAACAAGAGCCAGCTCATCACAGCCCATCCAGCTACCAAACTTCCCAGCATCTTCAATTTCTCTGCTCCACTCTGCATTAGATCCCCACAATATATTAATATCTTTGTCATTAATTTATAAAATATTAATTCAGATCCACAATATGTAAAAATAATGCAAATAACACAGTACAATCCGTGCATGTGCAATTGATTGATCCTACATTACTGTGTTGCCTCGTGCTTAGTGACCTTTAATGTTTCTTTGTCCAACTTAATACTCTTTGGTTTTGAAGTGAACACTACAACTAAAGAAGATTGCAATAATCTTTTCGTTGTCACCGTGCAGCGACCTAATATATCTACGACATTAATGATCTTCCACCGACACCATAAATATGCCATTCAATATAACAAAAAATAGCTCTGTATTGACAAAATGTTACTCTCTGTCCGATATTGTTTGTCATGATTTTTATTTTTTGAGTCAAAATATAAAATTTTGACAAACATTTTAAGATAAATTTTTTCATCATAGTAATATGCAAAAAAGTTGCAAAACTTCGCAACTTCTCATATAGTTTTAGAATATCTAATTTTTTTAATTTAAGATATCAAATTAACGACCAATTTAATTTTGAAAATTAATCAAATTAAATATAAAAAAATGCAACATAACAAACAATCTGGGACAGAGGGAGTAAAAAAATTTATCAGAGTTAGTTAGTGTGGTTATCTATTTTAGAGTCATTTACAAAAAAATGTTAATTGCTTAAAGAAAATGTAAATAATAGGAGTAATAATTAAACTATTATCATCCTATCATTAATTAAACGATAAAAAATCATTTTTAGTGAGTAATTGTGCCCCGGGTTACCCAACATAGAAATACTTAACATTATCAAAGTCACATCTTCACAAGTCATCATTAACAACTGATAGACCTGCCTGTAAAAAGACCAAATATAGAAAGCTGTAAAACGTAAATGACTCACCACCGACGAAGCTAACATACACTACGACACCATATTCATACCAATTAGTATGGATCTTAATTTTTTATATATATATTCATCAAATTTCTAAAAATAAATTTAGAATTTGATCAAAAGTATCGGATTCTGCAAATGAACTTTAGATCCGCGGTATGCAATTAGTGTAATCATATTCATCCTGAATTACGAGAATGCAGATAAGCTAAAACTTGTACTATGTTATGAGCAGGAACTGGTTATATGTATTAGTAACTAGATCTGGATTGGCACTAATGATCCATAATATCTTAGACAGGAATAGAAGATTAAAAAAAATATATAGGAAGAGAATTTTTATGAGATTGCGTACCTCATCGTTAAGAGATGGGCTGGGAGCTGAATCGGAGTCCATGCTAGGTCCAGGAGCTTCGGAAGGAGGTGCAGGTGGGCTCATCATATCGGGAGAAGGTGCTGGTGATGCATTGTGTTTCTTTCCCTTCTTTCCCTTTACTTTTCCTTTGCTAGGAGCCGGGGCTGGAGTTGTCTCCGAAGCAACAGGTGCAGCAACTGGAGCTGCAGCCGGTGGAGTAGAAACAGCTGGCGGTGTAGCTACCTCTGGAGCTGGAGCTGGTGGAGATTGTACTGGTGCAGCTACTGGTGGAGAACTTGCTGGTGCTTTAACTGGTGGAGAACTTGCAGGTGCTGATACGGGTGCAGCAACAACAGGTGTAGTGGGAGCAGTAACTGGAGCGGTTACTGGAGCAACAGGAACAGCTGTAGGTGGGGCCGAGGCTGGTGCTGTTGCGGGAGCAGGACTTTTCGGCTTAGTTGGTGCAGCAGCTGGTGGAGTAGTACTAGCCTTAGCACCAACGGGTGCTGCGGCAGGTGTCTGACCCGTGACACTTGCCACTACAATGCACAAAATTGATACTAGAAATACAAATTTTCTATCCATGGTAGCTAATACTAATAAAAGAAAATATAGACCAAAAATAGAGAAAGAAGAGAGTGTGTGTATTGATTGTGTGTAAAGAGTGTGAAGTTAAGTGCATATAAGTAGGCAATTTAAAGGCATAACGGCTATAGGAGGGTCGTCATCTGGGTGGGTCCATGCAAAAAACATACAAAATGAACCTCTTAACAGGCTGGATAAATGGGCCCAATAGGCCATGTGATTAGATAATGGGCTAACCACGTCAGGTGTTTTGGGTTATGCAGAGTCTAGGTGATTTCTGTAGCTGGAGGTTTGATTTGTTGTCTTCGATGGAAGGCAAAGCTTACAGCTGGAACATGGCTAGATGTAGGACCCGTTTGGGTCACGAGTTAATCAAGTCCATACGCGTAAGCGATGATTGTGGAGAAGATTAACAAGTAATTGGCACCGACAACTAACAGGTGGGACCCTAACGGTGTTTTCCAACTATTTTCGAGTCACATAACATTCTTTTACAAAATCTTTTTGAAAACGAAATTAATTTCTTTTTTTTTTTTGAAATTTTCTATCAAAAATACTTATAGAAAAAAATGTATCCGATTCCACCATCTCACAAAGTATTTAGGCTCATCTATTTATTAAGATTGTAATATAACCGTTTACTTGTTCTACAGGTAAATCTATGATTTGAGCATTGAATTTTAAATGCTACCATTATTGGCGAGACTGAGTTATGGTGTATATGCTTTCTTAATATTGCCCACCTAATTAGTGTTACTGACAAAAGAAATACTGAAAGGCAGCAACATTGATCTTGCTTCATTGGTCGTGCATATAAGAGAGAAAACACAATATTGAATTGAACTCATCACTTGTACCCAAAGTAGAAAGAAAAAAAACACCAAATAGACCCTTAATACAAGTGATTTATTTTATATTTGCCCTATGTTCATCTATCGATGCATAAAATTAAGTAATTTTCTTTTCAAATATACTCCATCCCGTAATGGCTTTCTATCGTGGAAAACATGGGTTAGATTTGGCTGAAATGGTGGAAGCTACCATAATGTTTAAACATTATTCATAAGTCTATTAAAGCTACAATAATGTTTAAACACTATTCAATTATACATAAGTATATTAATTTGAGCCTTCTCAATTATTTGGATCGTTTATTCACATACGAGAATAATCAAAGGGAGGGAAAATTTTGGGGATGAAAAATAACAGCAGATTTAAAATCATATGATATGATATTTTTTGCAAAAGATAATTTAAATTAAAACAGGAGATATTTTTTGTATTGCTATCATTTTTTTTTTACTATTGCTCCATCTAGAATGAACCAATGGTCAATTTTGCTTTGAGTAATAGACAATAGAGGACAAAATTGACATATTATGTCTTATTCATATGAAAAATTGACCATATTTCTTTCGAGCTAAAGCAATCGTTAATCAAATCAGAAATTTCAATTATTTATCTAATTGTGACCGTATGTTTTGAGCTACTTAATAAATTCATCTTTATTCTAAAAATAAAACAACAAAATTATATTAATTTAAAAAATAAGTAGTCAATTTATTCCCTTAAATCTATATATTTACTAAATCATAGGTGCCCGTGTTCTGGTTGATTTGATGGGGGGTTAACGGTAGTATTTGATGATTGGTGGTTATGGGCCCATGCAATTCGTTTATGTCCCATTTTTTGTTTGGCATATTATATTATATTATCGAACCTCAGAATTTTTAATTTTACAGTTGGCCAGGCTAAATCCTTTGAATTGATTATATTGTAATTGAGCAAAAAAGTAGCTAAAGACAGACACATACAAGGATAGAAATAGACAACTCACCCAATAGTAAAATAATTTTGATGATATACAAGTTGGCAAAAAATGGTACAATCATATTTATGTACAGCCACCATCTGATATGCTATTATTTTATATTTCATATTATATATTCTCTTATTAGCTTTTGTTTTTGCTTGCTTCTTTCACGGCTCAAGCCTTTCGAAATAGTTTTTTCACTATTATTAAATAAAAATAAAATTTATATGTATTCTATTTTTTTCAATTCTATATCGTAATATTTCACTAGACTTTCGTTTCTTTGTTTATTACTCTCTACATGTTATTTATAAATGACAATGTTTCATCATAACAACAATTAAAAATAAAACTAGACAAATAACGTTATTATAAAAAAGAGGTTTTGATCAAACTAAGTCATTATATAAAGTAATTTATCAAAATAATACGTTTTTTTTAAAAGTTTACAAAATTAGTATAAACGTATTTCACAGTAACGTTTTAGGGTATATTTCATTTTTTAAAAGCTGACGACGTTAGGTTGATTTACGTTACTCACAGTAACGTTTTACTACTAAAACGTTAATGTGAGTAACGTTTTATCCTAAAAGTTATCCATAGTAGCGTTTTACTCCTAAAATGTTATTTACAGTAACATTTACGTTACTTACAGTAACGTATATCAACCTAACGCCGTCAGTTTTTAAAAAATGAAATATACCATAAAACGTTACTAAATTTTTACGGTGAAATATGTTTATACTAATTTTATAAAATTTTTAAAAAATATATTATTTTAATAAATTACTTTATACAATGACTTTGTTAAAAAATTCTATAAAAAACAGTAAGATAAATGTGAGGCATATATATTATATTTATAGCGAAGTATGAATGATGATTGATATGATGGGATTCGAAGAAACTCTAAATAGTATACGCGTGAATCCCAATGGCTGCTTTGTTTATTGCCATTTACAAGATTTGGCAGAACTGAGATGGGATAGTGACCATTCCCAAGCTCTGTTTAATCTTTTACTATATTGGGAGAAAAAAAGAATAAAACACGGCGTCTTGTATGACAAAAAACCTGCACTCTGGTTTTTTTTTTAAAAAGTTTTAATAAGACAGAACTTGATCTCGATTTTCTAGCCGTTACAAGCGAAGATAATTAATCACACATTCGCTTATGAAATTTCAGAATATTATTATGAAATTTTAAATTTTATGTTGATAACTAATTTTTTAATTATATGATTGATAACAAGGCTAGATCTCACTTCATAGCCGAGGATATATTAGAAATAAAATTTTTACTCTACAAATATAGAAATAAAGTACGTGTTCATTCTATTCTTTCCGAACCTTCTTATGGGAATAGCCTAGACTATTATGTCCTCCATGTTATTATTGTTGTTGCTGAAAGTAACTAGCCTAGTTTATTATATCCTTCATTTTAATTTGTTTATCACATTTTGATTTGATGCAGATTTATGAATCTAGAGGTCTTAAATTAAATATATATTTAATGTATCAAGTATCTTTTAGTCTTATGATATTATACATGTTTTGTAGACAGTTAAAATTTAAAATTACTAACAAAGATTATTATTTTAAAATATCATAAAAATAATAAGACAAATAAATTAAAACAGAAAAAGTATTATACCATGTTTCTTTCCTTCCCATCAAACTCATCCTTTTCTTTGCCCGAGCATGTCTCAACATAAAAGGTTACGTTGGAAAAAAGGTTAGAAGAATTTTTTTCTTATATATTCATAAGTTTATTGATATAATAAATTTAAATTCGCGTTGACTAAAGTCAGTTAATGAAAAATTTACTGACCCCCTAGAATATTATATGTAATCAAAAATTTCAAATAGTAAATGAATTAAATTCCACCATACATAACTTTGGTGGCCAAAGCACTATAATATATACTAGTACTGATCCTATTTCATTTAGCTCGAAGAGTGATTTTTGAAGGGCCTAAATTCCATCATTCCTCTTTATCTAAAGTAGTTGCTTGTTCAATCTTTGGAATGCTTTTTGTAAGAAACGTGTCACGTTAATTGTATAAGTTGCTAGAACTTGATGAAGAAAAAAGTAAGTAGGGATAGAATAACCATATCCCTTATGTCTTACTCAAGAGCACATATTCTAATTTTTCCAATCATAAACTTGCCTTTAATTTCCTTTGCTTCTACCTGAAATTAACTATACCTAGTATATTTATGCAAAAAAGTTTCTCCTTTATTTTTTTTTAAATAAAAAAAAAGTGAATGCGATTGGGTGTTGTAAAACTAGAAAAAAAAAAGTTTGCTTCATTTGGACTTCAATATGATTCAATCTTAGATACTCTTATATAATCTTACAGTTCTTTTTCTCTATATATGGACTTGATTCTCATGTTGACATTATACCAAAGGATGAAATGTTTATACTATTCCATCAAGAAAGTAACAAATTGCAATAGAAAATATAATATCAATGTTAAATTTAAAATGACGTATACAAATAAATAAAAAGTTTGTTAAATATCTTATGTTCAAACATTACGTACGAGTTATTATTGAATTTCTTTTAAAAGGTTAACAAGTTACCTTATATATTGTTAGAGATGATATACACGACTCTCGTTGATTGTGAAAGAATTTCCAATGATATGCTGGTTCCTTATCTTTGGTTGTTCAGGCCATAGATTACTTGGGCTTGAGCCCAATATGAAGACCAATAATAAAAGAGAGTTTCAAAGTTAAAATCTTTTAAAGTTGGGCTTCAATCCATTTATATTGGAAGAGTGAATCTTTCCATTTTGAGCAACTTACGAAATGACTATATTTATAGGATTATTGGAGTTCAATAGTTATAAATATGTTATTTATTAGAAATGACTATACTTTCTGTCAATTTCTAGCTGCATGTTTGTATTAAATTTTATTTTATTTTATTTTTATTATTATTATTTATACAATCCACTAAATAAGGTATGATATGTTACCATAACTTCCAACTACCAATCACTTATTATGTTCCTAAATAACTGAAATTTTCATTATAAAATCACCAACTAATCATTACATATTGTATGTAAATATGATTGATTCACATAATACAAATGGTTGTATTTATATTCCTAAATACAATATATTCACTAAATACTAATCATAAGGGTATTCATAAAATTTTGAATATAAAAGTTTATTCATGTCTTTTCTCGTTGTATTTTGCATATGTTTTTATTTTTTATTTATTTATACACTAATACAGTTGTCATTACAATAACTAAATAAGGAAAATGTATTACTTGTATAATTAGCATATGAATACTTTGATTCAAATTGGTGTTTCTATTTATAAAACTTAAAATTAATATATCAAGGATACAAGTATTTATACAATTTAATGTATTAATACATCAAACAAGGTAAAGTAGTACAATTTTAGAATATGAATACAACAATTTGAAAAATGGATACACTATTGTTAACCAAAAAAATAAATACACCAATATAACATAATATGAATACACTGTTGTTAAATAAGAAAATGAAAAAACAATAAAATGTGTATGTATCAAAGTGTGTAAGTATTCAACTATATAAAAAATTAAAAACCAACAAAACGTCAATCTATTTTTTGTAAAGTTTTCTATAATACTTGAGGCTTGACATTAACTTAGGTATTTATTTATAAAATATAGTATTGATATATCCAACTATACTTGTATTGCCTAATCAAATTGGAGAAATTACTTATGTATCCAAATATATTTGTATTCACAAATCACCATTTTATTAATATTACAATACAATTATCTATGTATATAAGTATTATTAAATATAAACATTTGACATTTGATTGAACCACAAATATAAGTATAAATATAAGAATATAATGAATTGAACCACAAAAATCACTCCTACAATCGTACAAAAGGATCTTGAATTGGAAGGAATTGGGGGGACAATACAAAAAAAATTGTAATATAAGGATATTGATGAAAGAGAAGGTATGAATACATAATTAATTATGAGTTTAATAATATTTATCCTATTTATTATTTATTTATATTAAATATAAAAAAAACTGATTATTGATATACAATTAAATTTGCTATTTATTGTATAGTTATAGTTATTATATAACATAAAAAAATTAAACTATAGCTATATTATTTAAATGTATATTGAAGCTTGCCATATTACGTAGTTTTTCCTTCTATTTTTATGGAAAATTACGCGAATAAGCAAATATATATTAGTTAATTAGCTAACATAACTATAGTTTGAATTAATTATGACTAATATACAAATATAATTAGCCTCTCTCTACTCTCTGCCCCCTCTGGCTTCTCTCTCCTCCCTCTCCTAATTTTCCTCGCCTCTTTTCTCCCTCTCCCAATCTTGCTCGTTAGATATAAAAATACTTATATACAATTATACATATACAATTTGTCTCTCTCCATTCTCTGTCCTCTCGCTTGCCTCTCTCCTCCCTCTCCCAATATCGCTCGCCTCTCATCTCCCTCTCAATCTTGCTCGCCAAATATACAAATACATACATATACCAGTTACGTATATACAATTATTTGATAGATATACATATACAATTCGCCTCTCTACCCTCATTACTTTCCCAATACAGTTCTTCTCTCTCCTTTCTCTAACATGTAACTACAAATTGTGATTAGTGAATTATAACTATGGACATAATTAAGTTATCTTTGAGTGACTATATATGAAAATTTCCCCCTTTTTTTATATATAAATTTAGAAACTATATGGAAATACTTTAAATCTTGACAGTTAATAAATTAAAATATTTTAAAAGATTATGATCTAAAAATATCACTTAAATTTATTTTTTAAATCATTTAAATGTTCAAATAGTAAATAAAATAAATAAAGTAAAACAAGGGAGTGCTTAATATCGACGTAAAGACACATGTTAAAATCTGAACTAAGCATGTTTGTATTATTATATCCCAGATTTGTAATGATTATTTTTGGCATCAAAAGCAATGCTGAAGTGAGTTGCAAACTCTGCTTCAACTAAAAAAGATACTTTAATTAACTCATTCATAGGTTAGCCGCATTTTCTTGAGACCAACCCCATTTGTACTTGTGGTTCATTAAATAATGTAAACAACTGGTTTCTTTGCTTTTCAAATTAAATCTGCACACCACGAGCCTACTACGATTGAGGTTAAAAAAAAAAGAAAAAAGGGACTACCTTGGAGACTCTTCTAGGGCTCTATACGATCGTTTGGTCGAGAATAAATTACTTGAGACTAATTATTTTTTATAAATTATTTCAAAAAAAGATATTTCACCATGTATATTAGAGGATGTATCCCATAATCGGAGGGATAATAATTTAAGAACTATCTAATACATTTAATCCAACTTGGAATAAAATAATTCATACATTTTATCTTAAAATTATTATACTTTATAACTCACACCAAACGACTCTAGTATAGAGCAGAGCTATCATAAATTCTACCATCCATGCTTTGCTGACCTATCACGCAGTGAAAAGAAGAAAGTCCAAAGGAACAGTAAATAGAGCATACCAAAGAATTAAAGATTGTGATGGGAGAGTTCAGTTAGAAAAGGAATGTGTTATACCTAGAGAAAAAAGGTTGGTCATGGTCGTGCACAGAGGCGAACCCCGAATTTAAAGATGGAGGGAAACTACTAAGACTCTAAGAACTTATCAATTTATGCAGAAATAATAGGGAAAAAAAAGGCTGCCTCAAGGGGGATTTAAACTCGGGCAGTCGCTCTTTGACTCTTCAACCAATTCGCCTAAACACTTTTTTATTATAAGGGTGCACACTTAAGTATATAATCATTTTTCCACTATCTATACATATATATATATGATTATTTTTTAAAAGTTACCGTATGCGCGTGCACCCTCACGGATGTATGTGGGTCCGCCCCTGGTCATGCAACGATTGAAATGGTTCGTTAGTAGAAATATTTTAGTAGGAACATCTTTCTAATGGTACAATCATTTCTATTTATTTCTCCCTTCCCTCTTTTTGTCTATCTACAAATCTCACAACTCAAAACTTCTGGTCAGAGTCGGACCAACTAGTCTCATGATTCAGCCCACATGTTTGTCAAAACACTTTCTTTTCTTTCTCTTTTTTGTTTCTTTTCTGGTTTTTAGGTGGGGGTGGGTGGGGGACTTTGCAACTTGTTATATTTATATATGAATACGACAAAACACTTTGACAAAAGATTTACTTCTGAAAATGAACCCTTACCTGCCCACCAGTCAGTGCACTTAAACTAATACCTCTAACAACCTGCCATAGAAACTTCATCAACAACATTCTCTGACTACTCAAACAGCAAAAACAAAACAGACTTTACACTGCATTTGAACATGAAATGCACCAGTACAAGTCGTAGTTGCTTGTTGTGTGGTACAATGGAAGAAAAAGATCCATCGATACGAAAAACTTTAATAGCTCAATGCTTCAAAGATTTGCATCTGATTGAAGATATGGAACTAGTTCTCACCTTAAGATGCCTCTGGAATACTGCTCTTGCTCAACCTGATGACCCTGAATTCCCATCCCTCGGCGTCTTTAGTTGCATGGCTAGACTTCTCAACAGGTGCACCCGTGACCAAAAATGGCTTTCAAGAGGCCATAACGTGTATGTTCCTTATTATGCAGCTCATATCATTGGCTCCTACACCATGAACAAAGTTAGATTCTCTGTTTTGGCTGTTAAATCAGACGTAATTTCGCCATTAATAGACCTCTTAAGAGGTAAGATAACTTGGGTCGAACAAAGAGTGGCCGTTAGAGCACTTGGTCACATTGCACGACACAGAAGAACATTTGAAGATATTAAGGTCCATGAAGTAGAGATTATAAAACTAGCCATGGATATAGCTTCCAAATGCATTTATACAATCTATAGCGAGTTTGTGAGCAAGAGAAGTGAAAACAGAGTCGAATATCATCGTTATTTGATGATAAAAGGCCTCGGAGAATTCGAAATGGAGAGTAAAAAAGCAGAGTCTTGGGCTTGCCAAATGCAATGCTGGTCACTCTACCTTCTCAACTGCTTCGTTACAAAGAAAAGAAGCATCAATTTGATATGCAAAGAAGATTTTCTCAAGAATTTGTGTGATATATGGGGTGGATTACAGAACCAGAATTCTTTCTCTGGAATTGGCCTAATCCGAAGTCTTTGTGAAAGCGAAGACGGTAGAAAAAACATTGCTCAATTAGTACAAGTCGTAGAAAATATCTGCAACCTCTCTAGATCATCCGACGAATGGCAATTCATGGCAATTGAAAGTCTTTTGTTACTTCTCAAGGATCCAAAAACAAAAAACAGAGTAACCAACATTGCAGCTCCTTTTCTTGCTGATTTAGTAGAGCTTAGAACTATCAAAGGAAGAAGAAAAATGGGTGACATGATAACACAACTACTCTTACAAGATTATGCTAAAATCAAATATGGTCAAGTGGGGTTCTCCGAAACAGGATCAATCAAAGAGATTTGGGACTTGAAAGTTGAAAAAAGGAAAAGGGATAAAATCATTTCGGAACAAGAAGTGAAGGAAACAGAGCTTTTGGTTTCCGTTTTAAAACGTGAAGGAAACAAGAAATTTTGGTCAAGTGAGATTGAAGCAGCTGTAAACAATTACACAAAGGCTTTAGATTTATGTCCGCTGAACTTAAGAAAAGAAAGAATTGTTCTTTATAGCAATAGAGCTCAATGTCATTTAAGTTTAGGAGAAGCAGAGTTAGCTATTAGTGATACAACTCGAGCCTTATGTTTATCAGGTGAAATGAGACCACATATAAAGAGCCTATGGCGAAGATCGCAGGCTTATCACATGAAAGGATTGGCTAGACTAAGTTTAATGGATTGTTTAATGTTCATCAATGAACGAAGCAAGTTGAATGGAAACAAAAGCAGCACAAGGAAAATCCCATACTATGCAATGCGCATGTTGAACAAGCAGATGACAGCCACCTGGATTTTTGCAGGTGCTGCGAAGTCCATGGAAGACGACATATATGACAATGGAACCCATAAATCCAGGGTCCAGCATCGCCTTGCAGGTGGAAAAATGAAAGGGAAGATAGAAGAGGCACTATTAAAAAGTAAGTCCTGAATTATTTTTGTTGTTCTTATTTACTAAATTTTTTACCTATTTTTGTGCTTCAAGGTTCACAAGATAGCACAAGATTTGAGTTGTCTCAGCTGAAAAAAAGAAAAGGTTCCTATGCTATTAGATCATGTAAAAGATAACTGCAGTTAACAACCTTTATAAAAGCGATGAGTAACCTTAAAAATCAATGTATGAGTTTTAAATCCTTCTTTTTTATTTTGGGCTTTGGCACAGTTTGTATTATGAAGTTTAAGTTCAGTCAATATGCACTAGATATGTGATCGCTAAAAAGACGTACTTGGGTGTCCTCAAACAGGCATTCCAATCCAGGGGAAAGACAAGGAGCATGGGCTCTTGAAAAAGGGACGGCTTTGGAGAACAAGCCGGAGAAGCAAAGGCGTTATTGAACCATCACAGGAAGGGAAAATGTAAAAGTACAAGAAAAATGTGATGGCTCGTTACGAGTTGAGCAACTTTAACATGCAGAATTAAAAATGTAAGATGTTGTCCATTGTTTACCCTTTTCTCTGTGGAAAGAAAAATCACTATGGAAGTTAATCCTATCTTGATTATGTTCATCTAATCAATCCTTTTCAGACAATGTACTTTTTGGTCTGGTATGGTTCTCCTGGACAAGACAACTCAACAAACACACTACAAATGGATACCAAACAGACAAGTTTTTTAGAATTTGATCTGCTGAGGTATCGTATTGTACCTAACCCACCAAGGTAGATTTTGTTGGTTCCAACTGGTGTGCATTTGCCTATTATTATTTTCTCATTTACTCTTGTTGAGAGAATATAGTTTTTAGTCCACTGGCAGTTATTGCTTCTCGCTATGGGACCGTTCGATATGGAGGAGTGAAGTTTGCCAACCGGCAAGCGGGGGTCAGAAGTTCAGAATCACCATTTTTCAATGGTTATATTTCATTACATAAGCTAAAAAGTGAGACTTTTGACCCCCACTTCTTAATTCATTCATCACCACCCTGCAAACTATAGAAGAAGTGGGTCCGTCTAAACTCTAACTGCATAAATAAACACAAAACACAGAGAGAAAACAGAGACTAGAAAACCCATTTATTCATTTCTTTTTAAATAACTATCCTGAAATCTAATTTGGTAATCTAAAAGAAAGGAAACAATGAGAGCAGATCATACACAATACAACTAAAATACAACAATTCACAAGTAATGGTACACTTGGTGAATGTCAATAATGCAAAACATCTCGCCTCAATTCATCCGCAGCAGGATCAAGTCAGATAATGCACCAGCGAAATCCCTTCAGATAATTGATCCCGGATGAAACCTATATGCAGCGAATATATGGGAAAGTTAAGAGAAAGCTGCACCCTCACATTTCACATAGTTCTCACAAATAAAAAGCATTGCAAAACTTAGAACTGCTGAAGTATATTAACAAGTTCAGAGAAGCTTTAGGGCTTATGAACAGAACTACCAAAGAAAAATTGCAGTCATGTCCTTGTGAGTTAACATGCTAAGTACTGTATCCCATACTTCCACCACTTAAATCTAAGTAATTTCTCTGGTTTTAATTCCAATGAAGCTACAGTTGGCAGAGACCAAAAACATCCAGTTGATTGAACAATCCTCATGTGTAGCAACCACAGCCCCAAATGAGGTTCTAGTCTTTTTAGCCACTGAAAATTCAGTCTTATCGTGCTGGTGATTTAAAAGAATCTCATTTCAATACTATTGTGCATGCACCTGTTTGTTGAGTAGATTAAGAAGTTGCCCTTTGTCAAGTGTATGGTCTTAGTATATTAAATACTCCTATTAAAATTGGAGAGGTGAAATATGAGGGAAACCATTATACACAAGGACATGCTCCAAATTTCGTTGAACTACAAATAGAAAACCCAAAATATCCAGCAGAATAGAGTAGAGAAATTTGTTTCCTTCGTATGTACAGCCACTTACCAATGACGTATCTCCCTTAGTCTGAATAGGTGCTCAGAGCAGCAACAACTGATCCAGTCGTCTCAAATGTTGACGTGACATCTGGGTAGCTTTTCCACGATGTGCTGACTTTGAGAGATGGGTACAACCATTTCTTTACAGAATCTACAAAGGAACTCGAGTCAAACTCCAGGATGGCTTCCCAATCCACCTGCAGACCTTTTGGAATGCTTCCTGTGAACTCCATATTAGCAGCGAGCAGTAATCCAAGCAAAACTATGAACCCAACAACAGCAGTTCCTCTGGAAAGCGGCATGAAATTATACCTGCAAAAATTACCAGACAAATTAAAGAGAACCATACACTTCCCTTGTGATCAACCAAATAGAAGTTAATATATCTTACCAGTAGTATGTCATCCTTAAGATTGCATCTCTCACATTTTCAAGCACATCAAAATCTGTTGACCCATAATTCTCACCACAGTAAGCATCGCAAAGAGCCTGCATAACAGTTTTGTGTTCAACTTGGTCCAGCTAGAACACTATCATTTAAGTCTCAACTTAGTTAACTCTTTTTTTTTGTGTGTG
Source organism: Solanum pennellii (assembly GCF_001406875.1). Taxonomy (NCBI): domain Eukaryota; kingdom Viridiplantae; phylum Streptophyta; class Magnoliopsida; order Solanales; family Solanaceae; genus Solanum; species Solanum pennellii. The sequence continues at coordinate 58,171,870 of NC_028638.1, read as the reverse complement.
ATGACCGTGGTATCCGGGCCAACTTTCGCGCACTAGTTAGTTAACTTAATTAGAACACTATTATTTAAGTACCAAACAGAAAATACATGTGTGTCTCAAGAACAAATAAAAAGAAGAAAGGAGGGAAAAAAAGGGAGCTACACAAACAGAAGCAAGCAACAATAGGAAATTAATGGGTATAGATAAAGCTTCAGTTAGAAACAAAATAGTAGGTCTACAAACAAGTTCAAGTAAGATATATATGCCAAATCATTTCAGAAAGATTATACCGAACAAAAACCCAGATCATCTCAGGTATAATGCTTACTTCTATGTTCAGACAGGAAAAGGTTCATTACTTCTGCTTGTTTCAGTGCTTAGCAAATTCTCTTTTTAAAAGTGAGAGAATAGTCTGATGAACAGACTCCCAAACTGACTAATATAGGCTTATGATAAGACTTAACTGATCATCTCCGAGCAGGCACAAGATGAATAAACCATGAAAAACTGTACTATAAGGGGCTGTTTGGTTTGAAGACTAGTACAGGGATTTTTTATGCTGACATCATTTCTTATTGATTGTTTGGTTTGTTGTACTAAAACTAGCAATCTAACATGCATTGAATTATCAAGAGTACTACTGAATAGGGTGTATGATTATGAGTATAGGAATGGTACTGATATAGTTAATGCCATGGTTTACTATGCATAAGAATAGTATTAAATAGGGTGTATAAGTAATACTGGTATTAGTAGTACATAGGTGAGATTTGAAACCAAACATTGTACTAAAATTTAGTACTAGCATTATTCTACCTAATACAGCCTACAAAACGACCTCTAAAGAATTTTTGTGTTACTGTACTTACATTGATGTTATATTGCTTTCAAATATCCAAAAACTATGTCATGGAAGTAGAAAATGGCTTTCTAGTAATAAATCAAGAGGATACCTCCCAGGCTGATGTCATCTCCACATCAAAGTCATCCCATCTAGCAGGTGTGCAAGGTGTTCTAATTGCAAAGTCGTAACCAATCTCACCCCTGGAAGGAACAACAAAAGTTGACAGGAATAAGAAAAATCAAAACTAGTTTAAGAGATATTTTACTCAAGTCACCCTCCTTTCCACACACACAAAAGGTTGAATTCCAATAAGGTTAAATGGTGTTCTACATTTTCACAACAGTGATCCTTGTTCCTTCAAGACGCTTCCTGATCAGGCAATAAGAAAGGAGGGAAAATTAGAAAAAAGACCCCGATGAGAGAAAATATTCAAGAGTAACATACTGTTATACAGTATAAAGAGGACCAAATATAAAAAAGTACCCTTCAAGTGCCGTACTGTTACACCAGGTGGCCAACCAAAAGTCTTGACCAACAACTCTGTAAAGATCAGAGCTGGATTCTGCAGCCATTATCTGCAAAGTACAGTTCAGGTGTTGATTACCACCAGAAAAGAAAAAAAGGTATGGCACAGAAGTATTAATCCTAGCAAGTGGACACCTAGTTTGATTTCAGAGAGCCATCAGATAACATCTAAGGAAGAAATGTGACCAATATAAAATCAGCCTAATAAAGATTTCTCAATTTGACGCTTTTATTGTCATGGGAAATGCAATAAAGTAGGTATTTTGACATGAACCAGAAGAACAATTATCAACAACCAAAAACTATATACTGTGAAAAAGGCAAAACAGTGCAAAAGATGAATTAAGGTCATAAGCAAACAAACTCACTTCTTGCAACTTCTGTTGTTCAGAAAGATCAATTATCTTGTCTTCCTTGTTGCACACTGATTTATTCTCCTTGATAACAGCCTTGGCAACAGTCAAGGTTCTGAACATTGACAGACAATAAGAGCCTTGAGAAAGAGCTAATACAAATAAGAAAGGTTATGCCTTTTGACTGTTAAAAGGAATTTTTATTCATGGCCAGCAGCAAGCTGTTGTAAAGTTATTTACAAGGGTAGCATCAATTACACATCCTGTAATGAGCTCAAAAGGTCAATCATAGCATTAGTATCATTTGCAGTATCCATGTTACACAAAAAATAATAGTAAAAAAATACATTTGCGCTTATCAGAAAGGTAAACCTCTTACCTCTGAAAATTGGGATGGTAGCGAACAACTTTGGCTTGACCGAGAACAAGAGGGGTGTGAGACCCAAAACCAGTATTAAATTCCTCACTATGCAAAAAAACAAGAATTCTCATCAAAAAGTAAAGCTAAAGCGGCACATTAGAATCATTATCTTCATTATAGTACAGCTAAAGACCTTTAGTGGAGGCCGTTGTTTCAGCTCTATCTATTTTATAGCATATATCTTCTTTCTTGGGATTTGCATGCCTGATAGCTTAACACATTAACTCTATTAGATGCTTCACGGTCGTATTTTGGGCAGAGGGTATTTGGTGATCGTTGAATTAATGGTACGATTATGGATTTAGTTGGATCTATTGTTCTCCTTTTATCAAATTATTACTAATGTGTTTAGACTTGCGCATAATGCTCTCACTGCTTAGACAATTGGGTAAGTGTATGGATATTTGATTCGCCCGACAGGTGTTTTAGCGGGTGCCGGTCATGTCTGGGTGTATTTTGGGATGTGACACATGTCCATCAAACTTATTGATCCTGTAGCTTTTCTTGAATTTCTCTACGACTTCTAGAGGGGGCTCACTTCATACACTAGAATCTCGTCGACGTGGTAAGTAGTATGGTATATTCTAGTTATCCTGGCGTAAATACGAATTAATGATTTTAGTCTTAGTTTCTTAGACGAGCCAAAGTGAAATAGGTCTTAGTCCTCCAAACTCTTCACCCAAACTTCAAAAGTCATACATGCTAGAATCCTTCTTTTCGTGAGTGCTCCAAATGAGAGTGAAGTATACCAACACAGAAGCTGGGAAATAACTCCATAGAACTAAAGGATCAAACGGAGCAAGTTAAGCAAATTGAAGGAGGGTTTTTTTCATGCTTGAGGTGAAGATAGCGATTCTTATTATCTTTATGTACTAAGAGAATATCATTGTTGATATTAAGAAATAAGAGCTCTTTATCAAAAATAAAAGAAAAAAATATCATTGTGTACTCAATTCAAATCGGAATGACTTCAGCAAAATGTAGTAGATATTTGTTAGAATGCTGAGACCAAGTATGATTTCAATGAACTTTAATAACTAACTAAACTTCACTACATTAATAGCAGGTGGAGTACCTTAGCTTGTTAATCCACACCACTGGATCACATGGTTCAGATATTTGTCTCCATTTGACAGCCAATGAATACAAGTGGTTCCATGACATCATGGAACGTCCAGTTGACCTATCATCAATCAAACTGTATGAAGTAGATGTGTCGGATGAACTGCTAGTGCTACAACCAGCTCCACCTCTGTTTAAACTAATAGAATTTAGTTTTTCCCTTCTCCTGAGTCTCTTCCCAGACTTCCCTGTGCCTTTAGTTAAGTTTCTCCATTCAGCTTGTAAGGCACGCCAAGCTTTTGAGACTTTTTGTGCTATCTCAATAGCAGCTAATCCTGCCATGCGGTGCTGATAATTGCAAAAAAATTCTCAGATTTGGGTGAAAGAATAAAAACATTGTGGCAAGCATGTTTGTAGCTAAAGAGCAGCATATTAGTACATATCAAATTAAAATAGAGAGTTGACATCACATAATTTATCATCTTTAAATTGCAAAAAGGAAAGGATGTCATGATAAGGTCTAAGAGATACACTACGAACAATAGATCCTGTTCACTAGATAAATAAAGAGAAATTTTGATCATGAAAAAGCAACACAAGTTAGAAAGGCAAATCTAATACTACTGTTTACAACCATTGCACAAACTAACTCAACGAAATAACTACAAAGAGAATCACAGTTAACATCGGAAATTGCTCCACAACATACATATTACAGAATTAGAGGCTGGAGGGCGAAAGCCAACTGCTTCCTATAAGTGTCTCCACAAAACTAAAGACGCCTACCCTTTTTGCACTAGATGACCATCAAAACTTGGCATTCTTAGTCTAACATCATTATTCACATCTATAAGTATTATTATTAGTTGCATGCTATTCATTTTAGACATTTTCACTAGAAAATGTAGCCTTGGCACTTGGCAGTCACCTCAATCTTATTTGACAGTGTGTAGAAAGTTATCATTCATAACTGTGGAATATAAAATGCTAAACAGTCCTTAAGATCCCCAGAGCCCATATAGTGGGATTTCGCTGGGTTTGTTGTTATTGTCTTTAAGATCCAAATCTCACTTTCTGTGCTAAGAGAAGATAGAACACTAGTCCACAAATAGTAAAAATCTTCTGTTGACAGATGGATTCTTTTTCTTTTTTTTTCAATAACCTAATTTGAGATGAATTCCTTAATTTTTATATTTCATGGAATGTAACTAACTATTGATGGAAAACAAGGAGTGTGTACAGCGAAAGCTGGAGAGGAAACGTCGAGTGTGAAAATAAAGGTAACATTCTTGTACAAGAACTTTCTCTTATAATTGGCATATCAGTTCAAATCCCTCAATTACAAGGCTACTAATACAAACAAAAGGTTCTGGTAACATTTTCATATTCTTTTCCTTCAATATTCTCATCGTCTATATTAGAGGATATGTGAAAGCAAAGCATAAAAAGGCATCTAATAAAGCAACAGGAAATCACAATCAGGTTTCTCAAGGAAAATGTGGAGCTCTGTTTTTTTTATAGAAAGAACAGAGTTAACTTAATATTTAACTCTTTTTAGAATTACCTGGCGCCTATTATGCAAGAAACCAGGACAATGATACTGGATATTTCTACCGATAGAATCTGCAGCCTGTAGAAGGGCAGTTTTTTGCTTGGTGAAAGTAAATTCTTGCTTTTTTTGCTTCCCCTTTTTCAAAGATTCTTTTAAAGGAGGTTGCCTGTAGACCTTTTCGCAAACATTTTTTGGGTGCAGCCTTTTGCACCAATACTCCTGAGAACAGAAGGAAAAAAAAAGTAGGAATTGAGAACTAAGTATAAGAACACGAAGTCAATGGAAATAAATAACTTTGAGATAAGAAATTCACTGCCAACAAAAGCACTTTTCAGATGACAGTTCACTTCATAGAGGTATCTACCACTTGAGATCCGAGATTTACAAAAACTGATTATTAGCCCCTAAGATTAATGAAATGATCCCACATATCTGTCAAGAAACCATCATTTGAAATCAAAGGTTTTCCCATGACAGTTCACTTTGTAAAGGTATCACCCTGGACCCTCCAGGTGTATAAAAGTGATTAAAGCACTGTTAGGTTTATGAACTGGAGACTACACATCATTCAAGAAAACTATCACTGGTATATGCATGTTGTCCCTTCATTGATTATCTTACCTGACTGGAACCAGTAACTTTGTCTTATCCATATGGGTACCCGTGACTTTTTGCAGAACTTTTAGTATTTTCCAGACTCCGCACACCCATTCGACATGGATCAGCAAAAGAACATTGACAACTAACTATGAAGGAACATATGCACCAAATAAAGCACATAGTTAAAGTGCAAGCAATGTCCGCAGCAGCAACTCAGTGAAAGCAACCTTTACGTTTCTAGATAGTCCTTGTAACCATTGCCACTCTACTCATGATAAAGTAATTGAGCAATGAAACTGCTGTAGCAATCTTATGAGACTAATGGTTGAGAAGAGATCACTTTCCAACCATTTAGTGGGGGTTAATGAAATGATGGGGGCTCTAAAGAAGGGTTTGAAGCCTAAAAGGGATAACTCTACATAATAGAGTATGAGCATGTTAAAAGATATGGTAAAATGTCCAATTACTTTGACAGAGTTGTAGTGATTTCACGGTCAAATTCTAAGCTTATAATCGAATTCAAATTGAATCAGTGAGGCCTTATTTCTTTAAACTTCATTCATTCTCCAAATTCTCTGCTAACCTTCAAAGTTTTGCGTAATTCCCACCAGATAGTACTTTTTGCTATAACTTCAAACTTCATTCCTTTTCCCAGTTCTCTCAGAAAGAGGCAGTACAGAGGCTACCAGAATATTCCGTGTTGTTTTTAATGAGTGGTGCTATCAAAAAATAACCAAGCAATATATTCTCTTTTTAGACATTACCTTGAAAAGGGGATCGATATCTCCATCAATATCAAACCAAGAAAATTCGCTGTTCATCTTTGACGCAGTGTATAATGCAATTTCTTTCTGCAAGAGAAAAATATTGAAAAGCAAAACATAAGCAATTCAAACTGAAATAGAAATTGGACAAAAAATTACAGAGATAGAGAGATCAATTGGTGTCTCATGATAATGGCTGCACCTGAAAGCCATATTGTCACAGGCAGGAAGCAGAAGGTTGTTCACAAGAATGAGGAAGGAGGAGGAGCACACAACTAGGATGAAAAGAGTTGCCACAGGACTATTAAATGGTCCATGAAGCAAAATCTTATTTAACCGGATGTGTAATGGTTAAGTGAAAAAAACACTAGCCAACTTAACTGGGCTCACAAGCTAGCATCTGTCAACTCGAGCTTTTGGTAGGGACATTTGTGCTAGGTTTGAATAGCAAGCCGCCTAAAACACAATCATAATCAAGCTTAAACCAAGCCAAGCTTGGCTTTGTTAACCATCGGCCACTTCGACCCACACTGTCCAACAGTGGCTTAACGGAACAAAAAGACGGTCAGAAATTTAGCCAATGTTTGGACAATTTGAGGGAAAATGTAAAATTGCAAAATTTCTGACTACTAACTTAAGTAAATGTAAAATTGCAACTACTAAAATGGCTAACAACCCGAAAATGACAAATCTAAAATTTGAAATATGAGTTGTCCACTTGAGAATCGAGAACCATTCCAGCAAGGTAAAAGCTAACAGTTAAGAAAATGCCAAAACTTAGAAAGCAAAAAGAAAATAGTGCAACACAAAAGAAAACAATACTTAGTAGAGGCATAACATTGAACCAGCTCGATGGACGGAAATCTGGCATATACTTATTTACCTGATAGAACGCCAAGCATTGAAGCACAAACTTTTCCATAGAATCTAATTCAAGATCTAAAGCAGCATCATAGTCCTTCACCTACAGCATAAATTCAGAATCAATAATCTGAAATTGGAGACAACCTTAAAATATTTAAGAATACTCAAAAGTCACACGAGACGAGTTTGAAAATGCCCATACTGCTTCTTTATATAATCCAATAGCATGATAGCAAGAAGCTCGTAGATACAAGCATTCAATGTTTGCGCTATCAATAGCCAACCCCATTGATAAATCTTTTATAGCATTCCTGTAAAAGCATATATAGGCAGTTAAGTCCTGCTACATTTTTCGTTATAAGAGGATTATAGATAGAAAATTTGACAAAAAAGAGAGAGGGGGGAGACTCAGGACAGCAAAATTTTTCAGAAATATGTACCTATGCTCTCCCATTCCATGAAGTAGCAGCCCGCGCAGGTGATATGCTTTCGCGTACCTTCCAACGAAAAAAGGGTAAATAGAGGATGGATTATCAGCTATATTCCTATTTGAGGATAGGTTTTATACTTCACCATTCAAATACTCAAGACTAGATGTTTATCGGTGAGAAAGATGTAAATATTGAGATCCTCAGTAATCACCTCCCATCTATTTGCAAAATCTGATGAAGGCATTCCAAGGCCTTCTCTGAGTTTGCCAGGTCTTGATAAAACTACACCAAAGATAAAGATTCTTCAATAATCAATACATCATTAAAATAATATCTTCAAAGAGATCTCATTGTTTTGCCCACATTTAAGATAAGTGAAGAAACTCAACCAATCAAGAACTAGTTTAGAGCAGCTCCTGAGTCTTAGGAATTTTAAACTTATGGCAATAGATATACCATAAACATCCAATTTGATGATGTAAATTAATAATATCTAAAAGCTGATCAGGAGACCTTATCTGAAAATGCAACAAAAGGCAAAATCTATTACAATAAATGTGCATTGCACCCCAGAAGATGAACGCTCACACAATATCTGATAACAGAGAGCTAGGCTCTTCATCACTGGTTAAGCAGTAGAATGTCTGCTTGCCATTTAAATCCTTATTGTTGAATTTCTTAACTGGCATGCAGAAGTATATATTTACCTCAACCTTGAGTTCCAGATACCGGTGAAAAAAGAGACAAACAAAAACAAGAACTTGGTATAAGAAAATTCTCAAAGTCAAAAGGCAACTTCATCATCAAGAAACTCTATATCATCAGCACTACCAATAGAAGTATTGGGATTCCACTTGGCAGGAAAAATAGCATTAAGAGTATTCACCATATATTCAGAGATACCTGTGCTAGATGAGCCCAAGCCTCGAGGAAATTCCTTTCAATTTGGATTGCTTTCTTATGTGCCTCCTCAGCCTTCCTATATTCTCCTAGAGAGTATAACGCCAAACCCTGATAATTTTCCAAATTTTTTTCGACCAGCATTATATCAGTATTTCTCCAACAAAAAATTTCTCAAACTTTTGCGGATAAACATTCTTAGATCATTCTACAACAATTGGTCGACTCAAGGTCATAGACTCACCAAATATGTATACGCAGATTTATTATCCTTATCGGACTTTACACATGTAGAGAGGTCTTCAACAGCACCTTTGAAATCTTTAAACTTAAAATTGACAATTCCTGCACTAATTAAGGAGAGTTAGTGACTCCCCAGTTAGATTGAACAGACTTTGTCCAATCAAATGATCTTTTCTGAAATCTCAAGAAATTATGGAACATTCCGCTAGAGGTCATTTATTGCAAAACAGTTACAAGATGAAACCACCTATGGGCCTCAATAAATAATCTCTGTGTTGTAAAGATGAAAGTGAACCTTAGTTTCAAATTACATGCACAAAAGCTATCAGTCATAAAATGTATGTTGCTATTTTATGTCTATCTACTTTAACAGCATAAATCCAATTGTTCATAGTAAATGGAAGAGTTCAGTCTCGTCACCTCTTTCATGTAATATATCGGCAGAGTCTGGCTCAAACTCCAACGCTTTGGTCAAGTCTGTAATTGCCTGGTGTAAAATCATTTTGTTTAGATATACCAAGTCACCAATATCAATCATACTACTTTTACTGTGAAACCAAACATTTTTAGGAAGTAAAAAGCGTTTAAATGTAACTAATATCACTCTCAATGGGATAATCGGAGCAAAACAAAAATAAAACTAACTCATCAGAGTGTTAAATTATGTTCTAGACTAGACTACCAAGAAACTCCCATGATCAAAAGGATGCAGCTGAATAAATTTTATGCTCCTGATTCCATTTTAGAATTTAACTTTCACGGGAAGATGCTCATAAGTTGTGATATAGCTCAAGCCTTAGTTAGAACATCCAAAGACATTTCATCTTCCATCATTAACTCTGTAAGCTACCACAATCAGAAGGAAAATAACCAAGTGCCTCTTGACAATATCCCTAGTGGTCTAAATGGAGTCTGATTGCTATTAACGAAAAATTTTGGTTTCAAAATCTGATAGCACAAGTGATAAAATTCAGTAATTCCACATCATTTACACTGCACATCACATCCACAGAAGAGATCATTGGAAGTTGACTTTGAAAAAAAAATATTGCAGAAAAGAATACCCTGAAGACAAAACCCAAAAGATAGCTCAATAAATAGACAAATACGAATTTTATACCTCAACAGATTCACCTAAAGCAGCACGAGCTTGCCCTCTGCGTTTCCAGGCCTCTCCAGCGGATGGATTTGATTGTATGGCCTGAAAGGCAGGTGGTAAATATTTACAGTAGGGGTTGAAGTATTACCTCAATTGGTACTTAAATGGCCAAATCAATGCAAACCTTTGTAAAATCAGAAATAGCTGCATCAAGTTCTCTTTGAAATGCCAACGCTGTTCCCCTGCCGATAAGTGCCTCCGGGTACGTTGGATCTTGTTCTAGTATCTGTGTTATAGATAGAAGAGAAGAAGCTCCGTAAGTAAGTTCAGCATGCCACACACAAGTCCTCCGTTTAATCCATTCAAACATAAAAAAGGGCAAAATAAAGCACAAGGTACATCTAGCAAACAAAACTAGTAAAATATCGAAGAGTGGTAAGGCTAATGCTAACCTGGTCAAAGATGGATACAGCATTAGCATATTTTCCTTCATTAACCTGAAATCACCAAAAATATTGTTTTACGCTTCTATGTTTGTTCAGGATGACGAGTAATAACAACTATTACTACGCCTCAATACCAAGCAAGTCAGAGCCGGCTAGATGAATTATCGTTGACCATATTTCTCAATCAAATACGATGAATACATGATTAAAAAGTGTCGTAACTGGAAGATCGAGGAAAAAATATAATTACCTACAAATATATACTTGTGAAAAGGAACTGAATATCGCTAGTCAAGAATGGGAATAGAAATAAATAGTTTAACTCAAGTCCTGGTTAATACATCCACTGAATCTCCGAATGGGTGCAATCTCTTTTGGAACTTCTTTCGGGTTAAGTTGCTCGGACCCGGGTACAGGTGCCCAATGCAGGTGCGGATCTAGCGGTCGGATCCTATATGATATAAATTTCAAGATTCAGAGATAAGGATCCATGTATGGAAACGGATGTGGGGATTCGTCGAAAGATAATTCAAAATATCTAAAAATAGAGTTATAAAACCTAAAATTATGAGATATTATGTGGAAAAGTTGAGGAGAAAATATTTGATCAAGAGGAGAATCTTGGAAGGAGATAAAAGGAAGGGGGTGACAAATGAAATTTATATATACAAGGTATTCCATTTTCTTCAATTCACATTAGTTTTGTTTTGATTACAAAAATCATTGAATCTGTCCAGAATTTCTCCCTCGAATTTGTTCAAAGTATCCAAAACTGGTTGACCATATCGAGTACGAATCCCACACCCACGGCGTGTCAACACAGGTGCACCACTGTAAGTATAGAGTCCGAGCAACTTGGCTTTCAGGTAAGTTATGTGTTCGCTTTGCTAGTTTCCATCCAACATACTAATTAAGCACGATTTTCACTAAAAATGGCGTTGCTGCTCAACTTACAAAGTTAAAAATATTTCTTGTTTAAGAAAAAAGAAAAAAAAAAGGAAACTGTTGTTGGCAAGATAAAAATATTTGGATTAACCTTAATATTTCGAATTGTATTTATTATCTGAGAGATGATTGATCTTGTTAAAAATATTCTGTAATTAAGGACTTAGATAAGGAAATATGTATAGGAGATCAGGGAATATTACATAACAATAACATATCCGGTGTAATCCCACAAGTAGGTTTGGGAAGGGTGGTGCCTGCCTTGTGAGGGTAGAGTGGTTGTTTCCGATAGACCCTCGGCTCAAGTAAAGCATTTCAAAGCAGGTTTGAAAAGGAGATACGGTTGTGAAGAATTCATGTCGGAAATAATGGAGAAATGAACAGTAACAACAACAAACAATAATACAATAATTAAAGCAAAGGAAAAAATATGTAGTAATCAAAATCGGAGAATAATATAATAGAAGAGTAATAACAATAATACTAATATGGAAAAGAAAGGACAGCCAACAAGTAATTTGTTCCAAACTATCATCATGCCCCTCCTAAATGACAGCGAGACAATGTTCAACTAATCATTTCTACACAATACTTCTTCAACCTACACCTACCTCTCCTCAGACCCACCATAGACAACTCACACCTCTTCGCTGGAACATATGTGCATCTCCTCTTTACATATCCGAACCATCTCAGATTCGCATCCCCCTTTCCGCTACCAACAAATATTAATCCGGGAAATTCAATCTTCCTATATTATATCATATGTAAACACTATTTAAACTTCATTACCTTGAGGGAATAGCAAACTAAACATTTTTCACGATTCTCATCCTTGTTTTTTTGTGACACAAACTTACTTCCCCTATGACAGTTCTCCAACAATTTTCATCTCTTCTTTGGTTCTACTGAAGACAGCTTTGAGCAAATCGTCTACCAACCAATCCAGTAGGTGTTTCACATTGTTTCACATTTATATCATGCTTGCATTACAAATTATGCACAAATTCAATATCTTAGACTGGTAAAACCAATTGCATGCGTATCTAAGGAGATGCCTGACAAAAAAAACAGTGGCACTTCAGAGATAGATCCTCCACAGGAATAAAACTACAGTTGGATTTCATTGAGTATTTATAATCAAGATGGTTGTAGATTGTCTCAAAGCTCAATTAATTGTCAACAAATACATTCAGATATATGGCAATGGTTGATACTCTCTCTTAGCAACTCAAATTGCATGTGCTGGTCTTTCCATTTCTATGGCGACCACGCTCCACTAGTTCCTTCATCAGTCATCAGTTAGACATCAACTAAGAAGAGTTTAAAGTAGCGTTTCGACAAGGCCAATCATTTATGGTCTTAAGCAGTCTCATTAAGCATAGTTTGATCTGTTTTACTCTGTTTCCTTACAACCTTATAGGCTTCAAGGTATTATACAACACCAGTCATTTTAAGACTAGGCACTTGTAGAAACATAAAATACATCCTAACCATCAAGTTTGCACGTCCAATATCATAAGGCCTAAGGGAAGTATCCACCTGATATATTGGAAGAAATAAGGTAATACTAGATTGCAAACTTATCGATACCTCTATGGATCCAAGTGTTAAGACTAGTTTTGGATGGATATCTCTAGAAGGTCTGGATCAATATAGAAGAATTGCTGGCAAACTCAAGTATTTCACAATTGCATGACACATCATCCAATTGGTTGTTAGAGTGATTAACCAGTCTCTCCAGGCTCCTTGTGAAATGCCATAATCTGCATCCTACCTACATCAAGGGATTTTCGAGACAACTACTATTGCACTACGACAGCATACACATACAAGTTTTGGATATTCTAATGTAAAATGGGCAAGAAGTTCCCCAGATAAATGATCCAATTTAGAAACACGACATTTTAAATCGTGATAATCTAATCTCTTGGAAAAGTAAGCAACGAGATGTGATAGTCAGATCAATTGTAAGCAGAATATCCATGATCTCAACCACATCAAGCAGCACTACTTATTGTTTCACATCTTGTGTTTGACGAAAAAAATATGCACACAGAGCTAGATTGTCAATTTACCATCATTCTTTTGAATAACAATGGTGTCAGAACCAACTTACAGGCATCTCAAGTAGTCTAGTGGGTATCTAAATCCTCCTATCGGTGCAAATACCGAATACCTCTGTCCACCGCAGCTTAGGGGGCATAGGAAAGAAAATACACCCTACTAGATTGAAGAAATAATCAAGCTAAACATTCCCACATTTCTCTTCTTCTTTTTTGTTTTAATGTCACTATAGTGCGGACATGTGAGACTAGAGAGAGAAAGAATGACTGGTAATCACAAACCTATTTTGACATCTTAAGTTTAAAGAAAGCAAAACATGCAGTCAAGCACACAGCAAAAATGATACTAACTCCATAAATTAACACATAAGAGTTAGAGATACAAATCTAGTAACTGAAGAAAACGAATTCTAACAATAGAGCTTAGTTTACCCAAGCTTTGAACATATGCAGTATCTTCCAGTTAAGTTCACAAAATTAAAAGTGGAGTGTAATCACCAAATTACAACTGAAATAAGCAAAGTGAACAGAAAAGACATGAAGACTGCAGTAGGAAGCCTTTCCTGCTATGCATGAGCATGGTATCCCAGTACCTAGCAGATATATCAAGAAAAAATTCATTTCTCTACTTAATTTTAGAGAAAATAATCTCACAAATTGAGGCATGAAGTTGATCTTTCACATATATTTGAAGTTACAAATGTATTGTTATTTGTATTTCAACAAAGAAGAATAGCATATTAATGATCAAACGCACTAACAGGAAATATCAATAGATGGACTAATTCTTCCTGTCTTCATTGTAATATCACAGGATAGGCAGTGTACCTGTGCTATTCCCCTTGATAATCGGAAATCAACATTAATGGACTTGGTTTTGTTGATCCTGGTAACACAGAATTTTTTGTTTCTCTTGCCTTCATCACTCAATTCAACGCGAACATCACATTTATTATTCAACTGACTGAGAATTTCCTGCAACTCATTTGGTTCTGACTGTTCACTTGATTCACTAGTTACTGCAGATGATTTCCTACTGTCTTCAGATATATCACTTAACTCACTGCAAACCAGAGATGGATAACCCAATTTTTTGCAATTGTTGTTGGTTCTATTTGCTTGTCTCTCATGCAATTCCTTTGATTCACACTCAATCTTCTTATGCTTTTTGGCATTATTACTTGAGGAATTTTGTAAAACAGAGCTATTCTTTGATTTCTCAGAGCTTTCCAACATCCCACTGCTGCATGTTTTAAGTTCCCTATCTGAGGCCTTACTAATATCACAAGTTTCACCAGATTTGGTAGAAAGCGGAGGTCCAGTGTCGGACTCAGGGCCAGATGACTGCACCGAATGATTGTTGCTGCCAACTGCGGTGTTCTGCTTTGCAATTTTGAGCAGCTCTTCAAGCTCTAACAGTTGCTTTAAGTCTGCAGACTGATGAACTGCATGTTCATACCCTTGCTCCCAAATTAGAATAGCTTCCTCTTTCTTACCAAGAGCAGATAATGCACGTCCTAAGCAACAAGTATCAAGTAACTTTGTTACATAATGCTTCAAACTCAAAATCCAGTTTTTAAAGCTTTAAGAATATTGAAATTTCTTCAGCATATTCTAGAACCACATCTAGGGAAAATCCACAGTATCCACACAAGAATATTGTTAAATTCAAATTCTTATATCATTATTTCAAGGGCTATGTTACACACAAGAGACAAAAATGTATTTGATCTTTTTATCTGATCGGAGTTGTTGCAATGATACAAGGAGGTCACACGTTCATGCCGTGGAAATAGCCTTTTAGAGAAAAGGTACTTAACAATAGACACAATATGGTCAAACCCTCTACTGTTCCCCGAGAGCATAGAATTCAACCATCTTATGCCCTCCTTTATTTTCCATCCCTTCCCTTTATACCCCAACCAAACATAGTTTATTTTAAAGTTAAAGTCATTTCAAAATATAATATAAGACCACTATAGGATACAGAAAGTAAGTCCAATATGACCTTTATCAAGCTTAAAATGGCTTCTCACATACACAATTTATTTAAAGCTATCCCTTATTTTGGCGCATACTTGACAATAGTCGTAAATTGTAGGACATCAATCGAGAGGTGCGACAGTTCACTAGCTTTACAAGAGCTTCATCCTACTCGAAATTGCCAATGGTTCATGTTTGTCGAAAACCAGAAAAATTTACTCAATTATAGCCAATCACCTAAATTTGAAGAAGAACCCTAAAATTGTAAATTTAGAGTATCACAGTTGACTTCACAGGCCTATAGGGATTAGGATGCCTGACCACAACACATCCACATTCAAAATTGACATTCCAAATGCAATTGAAAACGTCTAAATTCTCTTTCGCATTTCTTATACACGGTAAAAACAGTAAGCTGGAAATGTAAGGAGAAAAAGAACAGAACCTTTGAATATATAAGCTTGAAGAAGCTTAGGATCGAGCTGAAGTGCCTTATCACAATCCTTAATAACATGCTTGTGAAGCTCCAATTGACTATAGCAAAACGCTCGGTTGCTGAAAAAGAATTGAACACATTTTAAATTCAGAAAAATAAATCAGTTCATTCATAATCTCCAAAAACCTATATACAAAGAGCGAAAAAGATGGAACAGTGAAAAACGTAACGGACCAGATATCTTGAATGACGCAAGTTTGAGCAAGAAGTGAATCGAGAATTCGTATTGCTTTGGACCACTCCTTAGAGCTACAAAGCTTAGCTAGTTCAATCCTATCAGTAACTTTCGACGCCATCGCCGGCGGCTCAAATGGATCGGAAGCAGCTCAATTGATGCGATTGATTTTTATTTTTTTCCTTTCAGTTGTGTTGTGAGCTTCTGAATTTCTGATCTTGCGGCTTTTAAAACTGTTTTTCTTTTTTTTTTGGTGGGTGTGTTTTACGATGTGGTGGTAGAGAAGGGAGGGGTAGAAAGGAGAAAAAAAAAGAATCTGAAAGAGGAAACGGAGAGGAAAGAGGAGGCTTAAGAGTTGAGGACTTTGAGGGAAGTGATAATAAAGAGGTTAAATTACGGATGACACGTGTTTTATTGACCGCGTTAACTATTGGCTCCAATGCTCTTTTGTCTCGCACACAGTTTCTCTCCAAAATTTTGACCACTACTCAAAGATTATTTATTTATTTATTTATTTGAAATTTTAGCAAAGAGAATAGAATATATGTAAATTTTATTCATTAATTAATTTTAAACTAAATGTTTTTAAAAATATTTAGTGAATTTGAAAACATAATGTGTGAGATAAATAATATATAAATATAATGAAATTTTATTATTTTCATTATAGTGATGAGAATGAACTAGAAAAATAAAATTATTAATAGAAAAATTAAATACATATCATTAAAACACTACATGCATTCCTACATATTAATGAAAAAACTAAATTTTTCCATTGGTTCATGTCAATCAAGGTTGTGTTACATTTGCAGAGAAGAGAAATAACATTAACTAACAATATATTTGGATCATACTTATCCATTATATTGTATTGTATCGTTATTATATCTATAATGTTTGTTTCGATTGTTACTTAAAATATATTATACTATATTATTAAATTTCATCGTTACATAATAATGAAAAATTTTATTCTATGAAACAACCAATTTGGTGTGTTTTCATTGTTACTTAATTTCTTTTTCCAATTATATCTTTACATAATATTTTAAAAATACTATTTTACCCTTTACATTAATAATTTAAACATGGTCAAACCTCCTATTCTAGAATAATTAAGAATATTTAAGCAAATTTGTAAATTATAATACAATACAGTACCATACAATTAAACAAAACAATTAAAATGTCACTAAACAACAATAAACGATAAAATCTAATCAAACATTGTATCTTTCATACAATACAATATGATATAGTACAATATAATATAATATAATATAATGTAAAATAATGTGTAACAATGATCCAAACAAAGCGTAATGGAGTGAATAAAAATGAGCACGCAAGAAAAGAATTTCCTACTTTTTGAATTTGCTTATATT
The DNA here is from genome assembly GCF_001406875.1 of Solanum pennellii. Taxonomy (NCBI): domain Eukaryota; kingdom Viridiplantae; phylum Streptophyta; class Magnoliopsida; order Solanales; family Solanaceae; genus Solanum; species Solanum pennellii. The sequence goes on along the minus strand of NC_028638.1, from coordinate 58,154,734 downwards.
GGGCAATCAAACAGGAAAATTAAGGCCTAAGTCATCTCCAGCCACTCAAAGTTGTCCGCATAATTCATTTAGACATCTCAACTAATCNCAACAACATATTAAAGAAATACTAAAAATCATATGGTTTATAAATGTCGATCCTATTTAACAACAACTCAAGATAACTACACATTAATGTTGAAAAATTACATATTTAAAGTTTATGTTTGGTTATTACGTTTTAAAAAATTAAACTACATATTTACAACAACATGTTTGAAAATTAAGGCCTAAGTCATCTCCAGCCACTCAAAGTTGTCCGCATAATTCATTTAGACACCTCAACTAATCCTTGTGCCAATTGAACACTTTATTTGTTCAAAAGTCATTCCTATTAGACACAAAATGCTGACATGGCAAAAAACGTGTAATTCACTTTCCTTGAGTTTGTTAATTTATTAAAAATAATATTTTTCTTTTTTTTTTCTCTTAATTTATACCCCTAAGTTAATTTTTTTTAAAAATATGACAAAAAAGAAAGAAGAACAGTTGTCTTCTTCTTCTTCCCTATTTTTGTCTTCTTCTTCTTCCCTATTTCTATCAACCCCACCACCCCACCCCAACCTCCACATCCATACACCAGTGGTTATCTTCTTCCCCCATCATTCTAATGTTTTCAAAATTCTTAGTATCAGTGGTTATCTTCTTCCCCACCATTCTAATGGTTTCAAAATTCTTAGCATTTTGTTTCATTTATAAATTTTTTGAAGAGATTCTTTTTCCCATCTTTCTCTACCTAAAAAACGAGATGAAGTAAAAAGTTATAATTAATAAAAAAGCTGATAAAAAAAAAATTATCGGGTTAAAGATGAAACTGTACAGGGAGGGGGGATCGCCATTAATGGAGTTAGAGGAAATGTATGTTTTGTTCCAGTTGAAGGCAGGGAAGTGGGTGTTTAGGTTTTACTTTTTTTTTCATTTTTTTTACTTTAAAATAATTTTTATTTTTTTTACTTTATAATATAATGTTTAAATAATTTTTTGGATTAAAAAATAACACATGTCATTATTTGATTGGTCAAATTGACATGTCAGCGCGAGTGTATTTCACACATTCTCTATTTTTTGTTTATTCTCGAAAAAATGTTCAAATGGTTGAAATTCAGAGTGGTTGAAATGTTCAATAGGTAGTACGTCTAGTTGAGGTGTCTAAATGAATAATCGGGACAAATTTGAGTGGCCGCATATGACTTTGGCCTAAAATAAATGTAACTTATTTTTATTTGTTTATTTGATTCTATGCCATTATATTACAGCGGATGACTTGGGATTTCTTATAACTTCGAGGGAGTTATCTCCATTTAAAAAAATTTACTATTTGACCACTTTCAGTTTTTTAACATCCTAATTCCCAAGTATCTAAACACTAATAATAATACACCATTTTTTTCTATTTTATTTGTCATTTTTTTTCTCTCTTAAATACTATGCTAATAATGATGAACCAATTAATTTTGCTTTAATACTTTCTCTGTTCATAATTAATTGTTATAATTTCTATTTTTAAATTTAAACTACAGAAAGTTTGACTAACATTTTAAGATATATTTTTTCATCATATTGGTATGCAAAAAATTGCAATTTATAATATTTTTTCATATAGTTTTTGAATATCTAAATTTTTTGTTTTAAATATCGAATTAATGTAATCTAATTTAATTTTAAAAATTAATCAAATTACTTTTGAAAAACGTAACAAGACAAATAAATATGAACAGAAAAAGTACCATTTTCCTTTTCATCGTTGTTAATCTTTCTACCGATTAATTAAATAATGATAAAGGTAGAAATAATAAATTAAATATTTATATCATCATTTTCTAATATACCAATTATAATAAATTAACTATTTCTAATAAGTAAGTCAACTAAAATAATGGATCGGAGGAAGTACAAAATAAAAATAACGTAGAATAAAATGTATTATTAACGTCTATATTAACACTATTGATATTAATATACAAATATCATTTCTTATACATTATCTGATTTAGTATATTAAAAATAATATGCATTTCAAAAAATTTAAAATAAAAATTTTGAAAGATATTTTATCTATAACTATAAAAATATATGCACTAAAACTTATTCCACTTAAGGATGTTAAATTATTTGTATTAGGTAACTAACTACCTGCCTCATCTTTTAAGAAAAATGATTATTTGCGAAAGACATAAATATTTCATTTATTTTTTACATATATGTGGTTTAAAATTAGCAACCGAAAGCGCGTTGCAGGAAAAAAAAAGAGAACCTTGAGACTTGAAAGCACGTGACCGTTCCACTGATACTTCTCAGTTCTCGCTCTTTATTTTCCACTATAAGTAAACTTTTTCCGGCTTTTTTATAATTGAAAGTTGTTATATTAAAATGAAATGAAGACGCCACGTAACGAATAATTCGATTATATCACTTTTGTTGTGTGAAATACTGAACAACGTTACTGAGATGCTTTTTAGCCGGATAAAAATTAAGTATTATTAGATTTTTAATGGCTTTATGTCATTTGTGGTATATAATAATTTATTATTGAAATTCATTTAAATTATATATTTATTTTAATAATAAAAATAACAAAAGTATTTATTGTTTTTATTTTTTAAAACTATCAAATAAAATAATTAAGTATACTCTAGCTAATATTTTCAAGAAAAAAATAAGACTGACAGAAATATGCGGACTTCTCGACTTTTTTACTTGCTAAACCTCGTACTTGTATTGAATTTTTTAAATTATTCTAATTTTAAAGAATTTGACATTTTTGAAGAATCGGAGTAAATATGTTTTTATAATTATTTGAAAACCTCAAAATAAATTTTTTTTAATATATACTTTAATTGAATTACTATTTAGAACTCAATGATGTTTTTAAGTTTGGTTTATTTTTATATAAATTATTCAGAATTTGGAGAAAGCACGTGTGAAATTACTCTCGAAAAAATTTAGCAGGTAAAAAGTCAGGAAGTTCGTATATTCCCATCAATCTTAATTTTTTTCTTGAAAATGTTAGTTTGATACACTTAATTGTTTTATTTGATAGTTTAAAAAAATAAAAAAGTTGACAACTTTGTTATTTTTATTAGCTATTATTATAATTTATATATACTTAAATGAATTTCAACCATAAATTATTATATAATACACATGATATAAATTTATAAAATTATTGAATATTATTTGACCTAATTATACTTGACCAGATCTTTATCTTTTTCTGGTGGCACACGCATAGAGAGTTAAAAACACTTTCTTTTACCCAGCTAGGTAAAACAATTAAATCACCATAGTAATTTAATTTTTTGGCTCATTAAAGCAGAAGCTTGCAGAGTTTTAATTGAAGATGAGTTTCATTTTCTATGCATGGGAATCATTCAAAAGCTTAACTCAATTACCATATATTCAAAGAAAGTAAGAGTTTATTACTCAGCCACCTAATTATTGAGAATTACTTTATCTAATTCATATTAAGTGAATTATTGAGATATAATATATATTTTTTTAAAAAAATATTAAAGGTAAAAATTAAAGGATACTTTCTATTATTACTTTTTTTATTAGGGAAAATTGTATATAATAGCAAATTAATAACCTAAAATAAATGGAGTAGTTAGGGTTTGATTTAATTGTGCTCCATAGCAAACGTTTGCAAAAAATTGTCAGGCGCCTCTCTCCCAAATATCTCGCTCGCCACTCTCCTCTAATCTCTCGCTCGCTTCCTCACTTTTTATACAAACACAAGTGTATAAAAATTGTTTCTAATTGTATAAAGCATAGAAAATTGTATAAATACATATATTTTTGTTCCCCTCTCTCCCCTCTTCCAGATCTCGCTCGCCACTCTCCTGAATCTCGCTCGCCACCCTCGCCTTTCTCACTTATACAAACAGAAGAGAAATGTATAAATTGCGTTTCTGTTTGTATAAAGCGTGAGAAAATCGTATATACACATGCAAGTACATATATTTTCGTCCTATACACTTATAATTATGCAATAAAATACTCTCTGCCCAGTTTTTTTTGCCTTTCTCTCTTTCTCGTTTTATACAATTTTCAAATTGTATCTAATTTCTCTCTTTCTAGTTTTATACAATTCGATTCAATTGTATATTCCTTGTCAAGTCTCTTTTGTCTTTCTCTCTTTCTCATTTTATACAATTTCAATTTGTATATAATCGTTCTATACACTTATAATAATACAATTCGTTTTATACACTTCGTTTTTATACAGTTCTCTGCCCAAGTGTCTTTCTCTTTCTTGTTTTATACACTTCGTTTTATACAATTTGCTTCAATTGTATATGTATAGCGAATTATACAGTTTCTATGTTTGCTATGGAGCGCAATTATACAAATTTTGTTATAGCATACAAATATGAATTTTTTATTTGCTATATGTGAAAGTTGCCCTTTATATTATTTCAAATTATTCTTCTATAAAATATAAAGTAATTAACCACTTTATTTAAAAAAATCTCGAATAAAAAAATATTCATTTATTTTCAACTATAAAAATAAATCTCATCAATTTATAATAAATGAATATTTATTAAAGTCATATTCTTTCGTGTAAAAAGAAGGTCACTCAATTTTATGTATATGAATTTAAAAGTTACTACTATATTAAAAAATGATCAATCAAATATGATGTGATATTTTATGACATGTATTTATATTTTGTCAATTCACATAATATATTTTGATCCAATTCTAACCCATAATACTAACCCTTTTTGGATGTCTGATTATTAGGTAATATTAAAAAAAATTGATAAATAATATATTAAATAAATAAAAATAATATCATCTGATCAATAAATTAAAATTTTTAATTATTTAAAAGATTATATTTAACATTATGATAATGAAAAGAAAAAAAGGATAAATAATTCTAATAATATGGTGAATTTCTTAACAAAGAACATTCACTTATCCATTCATATGATCATTCATTATTTCATCTCAATAACTTTACTATCAATAATAATTTAAAATTTATCGTATTCTTCGTGTAAAATGAAGCTCACTCAATTTTATGTAGGAAAGATTATTGAAATATATATCTTACTTTTATCAATATTTTTTATTTTTAAAATTCTCTTTTTTTCTTAATGTATTTGAGTTATATATTAATGTATTTAAATTAGTATTTAATGTATTCGAGCTAATTTTTATGTATCCGAAATAGTTTCTGATGTATCTGAATTACATATTATGTATTTGGTTTATATTATAATGTATGTGAGATACTCTTTAATGTATCCGAACTACATGCTAATGTATCTGGTATGTGTTATTTTTTAAAGAATTAATTTAATTACAAACCAAAGAGAAATAAATTATAATTTCATATTAAAATTAAGTGATTTTTGAAATTTATTTTTTTTATATATCACTTTTTACTATATTAAAAAATGATCAATCAATCAATCAAATATGACATAATATGTTATATAGTCCACCTGGATTTATATCTTGTCAACTCACATGATATATTTTGTCCAATCCTCATTCATAACCTTTTAGATGTTGATTATTAGGTAATGTTAAAAAAAAAATTAATTTGATCAATAATGCACAAATGAGTAAAATTTGCTTTAAATGATTGAATATTTTCTGATCAATAAATTAAAAATAAGGATAAATAATCCTAATAATTTGGTGAATAAGTCAAACTTAAATATAATCATCAACTCCTATGATCATTCATTATTTCTCATTGAAATAAACAAGTAGTACATCTATATAACCTTACTAGTTTAAAGTTACAATAGTAATAATTTAAAATTGCTCTTTTTATTCTTACATATTACTTATTTTTAGTTCTCTATTTTTAAAAGACACTATATTTTCTTTTCTCTATTTTTAAAAGACACTATATTTTCTTTAACTTCAGTAATAATAGTACGTTTTTATAAAAGTTAAAATTAATTCTAGTTAATAGGATTTTAGCAATTTATTTGCAATATTCATTTAAAATTGCTCTTTTTATTCTTACATATTACTTATCTTTAGTTCTCTATTTTTAAAAGACACTATATTTTTTTTAATAATAATAGTATCTTTTTATAAAAGTTAAAATCAATTCTAGTTAATAGGATTTTAGCAATTTATTTGCAATATTCATTTAAAATTGCTCTTTTTATTCTTACATATTACTTATTTTTAGTTCTTTATTTTTAAAAGACACTATATTTTTTTTAACTTCAGTAATAATAATAGTATCTTTTTATAAAAGTTAAAATTAATTCTATTTAATAGGATTTTAGCCATTTATTTGCAATATTCACTTGGATATTATTGTAAAAACATTATTAACAAATATGAAATATGAGTTGTTTAATTCAAAATTTATATAAATTTTGTACTTATTTCAATCATCTTTAATTATAAGTAAAATCAAATCATAAGATTATTAATATTAAAATTACTTGAGGCCCTCAAAATTTTGGAACTAAAGCAAACGTTTTACAAGCATCATTTGAGCCACTCCTAACAAATAAATAGACTTACATCTGGTGACCTAAATGTATACATATTATCAAATGCATATAACTTAAAAATCTTCATCCTAATTACATATGCCTCATAAGAATTTTCATCATTATATATTTATGCCTCAGAAGTTTGCCAAATTCTTGCTGGGCTGAGCAGTACTGTGCTCTTAATATGCAAAAGCAAATATTAGTAGCTCATAATATTGTTTGTATCCACGTCAAGCAAAAGATTCCCAAACAAAAACAGAGCTTTCGCCTACCTCAAACAAACAAGACAAAATTAAACATCAAATGGGACCAGCATATATATCATATGGACTCAGGGCCTACATTACCACTCCAACAATAAAACATACTGTAATTCATATAGCCGATCTCAAAGTAGTTTACAACTATCCGAACTTTGTTGATTTATTACGCGATACGTATCCATCATCATCACTTGAAATTTGCGCAGTTGTATTCGTAGCTATGAATTGCACTCAGCAAAGAAAGAAATTAACTTTGTACATATCCAAAATAAAGCAACTATTTATCAACGGAAATATCAAAGCAAATATGCCTAAGCAACACCGGAATAACAACATCAGGTGAACTGAGCTGCGGTAGATGTCCATCCGTGGACATCACCTCCACTATTGATTCGCCTCCGAGGTTCTGGTGAAGGTATTCGGAGACTACGACAGGCACAGCCAAATCCTTCATGCTCTGAATTATATGACAAGGAACAGTTACATGAGGCAACATATGTCTCAAATCACTTTGGAATATAATTTGTAACACACTTAATGCTATGTCTGGTCTCATGTTGAACAATGTCCTGCTGAACTCCTGTACCGCAACAGAGTCCATGTCCCCTCCTATAGCTAAAGGTGCAAAACCTGAACACCATGCCTTGTAATTTGATCTCATTGCTTCAAATAATTGATCTAGATCTTCTTGTTCGAATCCTCCATAATAGTCCACGTCATTCAAATACCTAATTAATTAGTAAGATAAGTTGCAAGAAGGTAAAAAAATTCTTCTAAGTAAGTTGAAAAATGAGAAAACATTTCATAGAATCATCTTGTAAGCCAATTACAAGTAATTGTAAGTTATAAAGAAACACAAGAGACAACTGTCGCACCAATGTAGACAAGTGACAACCAATCCCAACATGCTCGATAAGAAATTACAAGAATATTGGCTAATGATCCGCATACTTACCAACTAAATGATTTGTTTAAATTATTATAGTAAGCCAAAAATTAAACTAGAATTTATTGTATTAAATTATTATAGTAGCCCAAAAATTATATCTGAAATTATTGTATTATTATCTAGAAGAATCTTAATAGTTTAGTTGGTTCACTATTTAAATTTTTAACTTATCAGTGTATATTCAATTAATCATTCGTAACCCCTTTCCGTTGCGCTAAAAAAAAACTCCCTATTTTTTAATTTATTTATTGATTGACTTGACTCATAGTTTAAGAAATTACACAACACTTTGAATTTTGCAATAATTTAAAAATATCTAAAATGTTATTTAATTTTGTAATCTTAAATATTTCACGAAATTAAGAAGTTGCATAAACAAGAAAAGAAAATTATTTTTGAAGGACTAAAAAGAGATGCTACAAGATATATAAATTGAGCAGGACTTGCTGAAGGAGTACTTTCTATACATTTAAACTTTACTAGTGAGTATATCTTTTTTCCTTTAACCATCACATGGAAAATTAGGTAACATGACTACATGAGGGATATGATGGAAAAAATAATGAATATTAGTTGGTAAAATAGTTTTAATAACAATCCTCCTTAAGGCATAAAAATTTGTAACAAGTAAAAATAGTCAATTGTTAGAATAAATTTGAAGAAGGTAAAAGGGAAAAGAGGAAATTAACCTTGGAGAAGCAGAAACTGTGACAAGTTTGGTGAATAGATCGGGACGTGCAACAGAAGCGATGGCACCAATCATGGCAGAAACAGAGTGACCGACATAAATACAACAAGGAATTTGTAGTTCTTCCAAAATAGCGATCACATCATAGGCGTATCCTTCTAAGGTTGAGTACCTTTCAAAGTCAAAGTAATCTGGGTTGGTAGTTCCAGCTCCCATATTGTCAAACAAGACAACCTTATAATCCTCAACTAGATGAGGAACCAAATGTTTCCACACAGATTGATCTGTTCCGAACCCATGAGCAAGGACTATACTTCGATCCCCTGTTCCTAAAATCTTCACGTTGTGTGCTTCTTCAACAATTCCCATCCTTTAATTGAGTCGAATTGTGTTTTTAATTGGTTGCCTCTTACGTTGGTGTGGACTTGTGAAACTCTTTTATGCTTTGTTTGGGTCTTGGCCCATTGGTGTCGTGTTGCTCTTTGTTTATGAGATCTATTTTATTTCTTTGCACATTGGCATCTGACGGCTATATAATATTTAATCAAATGGACAATATTTCCAATTTCTTTGCAATATTGGGCATCTGATGGCTGCTTATATTTATTATATTGTTGGAAAATAAATGATCAAAATAGACAATAATTTATTAGTTAATCATCAACTATTTCCTCTCTTTCAAAATTATATGTTTGTTTTTAGTTTGAGCACATCCTTTAAATTATTTATTTCTAAAAAAATAAGTGTATTCTTTTTCATAAATATGTTTTAAAAAAACTAATACTTAACTTTTTAGTAATTTTTTGGTTTGTAAAATTTTCTTTCTATAAAAATAAAATTAAGAGAACAGCATTGAAGTATATGCATGATTATTCATACAACTCTACATAAATAATTTACTAACAGAACAAATAACCTAGTCAATTTAAAATAAGTCTCGTATATTTGTTTGAACACCTCTGCTATCAATCATTAGTTTTGAGTCATATCGAAAGATAAGTGATTCATTGTTAATCTTTCTAATGGGATGAAATGAAGAAGGAAAATATCGACTTAAACTTAATTATAGTAATTTCGATCAAACGAAAAAAGACATATTTTATCAGAACATAATTCACAACCACCCATCTAAATTAAATTAGACGATGATATCATCTAATTTATGCTAGCATTAATTCAATTCGGCAGGAGTATCAATTTATTTTGTATCGCGTGACTTTTGTGACCACTAGACTTTCGAGATGAATAATAAAACTTAGGTGGCAATTACATAAAAGATTTAATCTACTAGTAATAAAATTTTAAGTTTATCAATAAATTTCATTTAAACATCTCAATTACAACATTTTCTAAGCTGTACTTGTTAACCAGATTTGTCGCGGCTATATTCATATATTAAAATCCTAATTAGTACCGTCCTCTCTGTGTATAACAAACTGGATAGTTTGTGTCTCCCAATTTTTAGTACTCCACTTGGAGAAAAGATTCAACATGTGATTGTAAGGACCACTTCAAATTGACAGGCGTACGTATCTCGATTCGGAAGTAGAAAAAGAGTAGGTAATAATAATTATTTAAGTGATGATCACTTGAGATTGGATCAAAGACGCGATCAATCAAGTTTCAGATTTGTCTTTGAAAAATAGTCAAATTTCAAGTTTTATATATAAAATTTCATGATGATTGTCTGGAATTTCACATGTTAAAGTTGAAATTTTAAGACGATAATTATATTTCAGCTACACAAACTAAAAGAAAATGACATATTTGTGAATGTTACCCCAAGTTTGAATGCCATTTACAACGGAAGACATCCCAAACGTACAAACTCCAGAAAGGCCAAGTTTGTGAAGTGATTAACACTCTATTTTCTCTTTCTTCCTTCTGAAAAATTAAAGCACAGACTAAAACAAATCTAAATGTGGAATATATTATTCCAGACACTTTTTTATCCATACTCTTCTATTGCCTCCAGAATATTAATGGAGAAAAGAAAAAAATTCAACGGACTAAAATTTTTAGTGCCTTCCACGGAATAAAGAAAGAGTAGCAAGAAGAAAGCTGAGTTCGACGTGTGGGCTTAGTCACCACATTTACAAGTATTTCTTGTTGCTATCAAGTGTAAATATACTTTAAATTCAAGATTTAAAGTGTGAATTCATATAACAATTTAAATTAATAGTATAGCCATAACTAAGTTTACAATTAGATATTTATAGGAATAGATTTCTTAATGTTTTTATAAGGTCTGAGCAAAAATTATTAAGTTCACGTGAATTCATAATCAGACTTGTAGATTCATTTTATAGGCAATGGTGACATGAAAAACAAAGAGGAGAATAGAAATACACATGTATATTTATTTTGATGATGAGTACTTTTGAAGAAGTTTTTTCATTATCCTTTAACTAGAAGAAGCATCAGCAGTAATATCATGAGAAATGTGTCGAAGCAAGACGGGGATAGTAGCCTCAGGTGCGCTCAAATGCGGAAGATGACCTTCTGTTGAGATGATCTCTACGATCGATTTTCCGCCTAGATTTCTGTGTAAATATTCAGAAACAGTCACTGGCATTGCAACATCCATTGAGCTCTGTATGATATGGCAAGGGACAGTAACACGGGACAGATAATGCCTTAGGTCGAACGTGAAAACAGTGCGGAAAACACTGAGTGCTATATCTGGTCTCATGTTGAATAACGTTCTGCTGAATTCTTGTACTGCCACGGAACTCATGTCACCTCCCACCGCTAGTGGCGCAAAACCAGATACCCATGCCTTGTAGTTCGACTCCATTGCTTGACATAGTTGTTCTATGTCTTCCGATTCAAATCCTCCATAATAGTCATCCGTATTTATGAACCTAGGAAAAGAAACCATGTGATGTTATAGAAGAGAGTTGCTCGGATAGTAAACAGAGGTTACGTCCAATCCAATTTTATTGGTGTTGGGTGGATGGTAAGTATTGCAAAATTCTTTAAGATTTCATAATATCAAAAGAAAATTCATGTGATTGGCAAAAAAAGTTGAATTTTTTTTAAAAAAAAGTCTTGTGATTCTTTTTAGATAAGAACAAAAGAAACGGAGGAGATTGATTTAAAATATCTGAATCGTAAATACGTTTAAGAGGGAAATGCTACGTACATCTTCCTTCTAATTTATTTGTGTTATTGTCTTTTTACTTTGTTTTAAAATCTTTGATAACTTTTCAATTTCATATAAGCTTACACAATTAACAAGAATTTTAAAATACACTTTTCTTGTCTTTTAGTTAAATACAAAAATATTTAAGTGTTTCTTTTAAGTATCAAACTAAAATTAGACAAATAAATTAACATATTAATTTATCTCACCTTGGGGAAGCTGATACAAGAATGAGTTTGGAAAAGAGATCGGGACGAAAAATAGAAGCAACAACACCAGTCATAGCCGATAAGGAATGGCCTAAGAACATGCAACGATTGATTTGAAGTTCCTCCAAAATGGAAATTAAATCATACGCATAACCTTCAAGGGAGGAGTATCGATCAAAATCGAAGTAATCAGGATTTGTCGGTCCAGCACCCATGTTATCGTAAAGTACAACACGATATTCATCAACGAGGTAAGGAACAAGCTGTTTCCAAACAGATTGATCGGTGCCGAAGCCATGACCCAGTACGATGGTCTTCTCGCCTGAACCTACAACTTTTACGTTGTGAGCTTCTTCAACGATTCCCATTTTCTGGTCTGATTTTTTTGTTTTCCTTTTTTTCGACTTTATTAAGGTGTGGTGTGGAAATTGGAGGAGACGATCAGCCGACTTTTTGGTGGAAGGAAGATGGATTGGCCGGTGGCTGTTAATTTTAGGTTCACAAATCATAACATTAGTATTGCAAGAATACTAATTAATGGAAGGGTTTTTATAGTTATCAAGTTATAGAAATACTTTAGTAAAGTTACTTTATTTGTTTTATGCTAAAATAAAAGTCACTCATATTTTTTACTATAATAAAACATTAATAATTTCTACCTGAATAAAACTAGAAAATACTCTATCAGCTTAAAAAAGAATAATCTTATTTTCTTTTTAGTCTGTTTTAAAAAAAATGAACCTTTTCATTTTCTGGCAATACTTTAACTTTAGCTTTTCGTGTGGCGGGTTTAAGATCACAAGATTAAAGAATATTTTGATACGTTTGACATAACTTTAATTTAGAACCACAAAATTAAAAAGTCTTCTTTATTTTCTTAAACTCTGTTTCAAGTCAAACTAGGTCATCTTTTTTAAAGAAAGAGAGTAACATAAATGATCATTTTAATTATTCCCTATTTAAATTAAGTGAGCAATCATAATTTCATGATAATATAACCAAACATGCTAATTATCTTAATATTAAGGGAACTCTTGTTTTTCCTTGGAAACTGCTTGCTGGGAACTTTGGGACTTCTAAACTTGAGCATCATCAAATCTGTTTTCCCCTTTCATGAATACTTGTTCAATTTAAAATTTACCCATATGATCAGATAATTTCTGAAAGGGAATCTTAAGAGGTATCCTACTTGTTAGGATAAAATGACAAGGCATTGCAGAGCTAACAAGTTCAAATTTTGAATAATGATAAATTATACCACAAAGAAACCTTAGTAAGAGAAATATAATATTATATGATTTGACCGATTGATCTGTATCAGGAAATTAGTATAAAAGAAAATATAAAAATTATTCAAAGACTAATCTCCCTAAACAAGACTCTTTTAAAGACTAGGAGGTCCAAAACTTCTCCCCACGAAAGAAGTTTAACCAAATATGGAAATTTTTTATTTTCATTTTCAGGACAGTAAAATCAATTATGGTAATACTTTATTTTTCCTTCGAGATAAAGTAAAATCATATAGGGTGAGAAAATCAAGTAAAACTCTTAACAAGTTTATCTATTAGCGGAAATTGGATTCTCAAATAAAGCACCTAGTATTGTTCTAATACGTCAAGGATAATTACATCCCAGGATCACAATAGGTAAAATGCTTCATGGTTTATTGACTAAGAAGAAACTGTAATTTCATTTCATCTATAAACTTTCACCATGAAGTTGTAGTATAATTGCCAGGAAAGTATAACAAGGTACAAACAAACAGGGCTTTAAGCAGAAGTGTCAAAAGAAGAAGTAAAAGCTCAAGCTGGTTTTGTCATCAGCTTAGTCTATCAAACTCCAATACAGAAGGTACATGTACATCAAGGTATATGTACATGGTTGGTCCTTCTGATTGTTATCTAAAAGTATATAAAGAAACTCTCCAAGTTTTAGACGACGTATTTACAAAAATGGTATATATAATGTATACATGTATTAGACACTTTTCATGGGGAAACATAAGATTTGTTCTCTCCTTAATGACCCGAGTTCAAGGAGTATACGTCAAGAGGGACATTCGTGCCCTTAACAATGTTAATTCCAGAATTTGAGGACCTTCCAGGGTGATCCAAATATATCACAATAACTGTGATATCATCATGAACATGCCGCCTTTCCCCCTTCTCTAGTCGTTTGATGTCCTCATATCTCATTTCTTTCTTCTCTGCAGCACCCTCAAGGGCAGCTCTCACTAATCGTTTTGCTATTCCCTGGAGAAATGGGGAAGAAAATATCAGTTATCTTATTCATTAGTTAATTATGCCCAACATGAAGGAGAAGTTTGATCACAAAATTGCTTCAAGGAGAGTCTAGTTATCACAAGAGCCTGCATCCACTTTACAGATAACAAAATGGATGAGGGTACGTACTGTTTCCAAAAATTAAAGAATCTGATAGAATAGGAGGGGTCGATACTCACACTTCTAGGATTCTTCAAAACAATATCCACAGCTTCGTCATCGGTTAGTTGATCCCATAGGCCATCCGATGCAAATATCAAAAATAAGTCTTCTGGTCTTATCTTTCGGATCAATATGGAGGGCTCTGCTGACATTACAGCTCTTTTTAAAGGAATAGGATATCCATATTGTATGAACATAGGATCTCTATTAAACTCAGGTTTCTTCAGATAGACATCTCCAATTGATCTAGAAACCTGGTACAGACAAATAGGCAATATGAGATGGATTTTCTCAAAACATAGGATTGCTCCCTCATATTGGCTGCTTGCAAGCTTTTAACGAAAACAGTCAGCTTCAGACTTTATTTGGCATTTTTCAAATAACAAGGGAACCTTGCTGAAGTTAAAATGAAGGATACAGATGGAAAGATAAGTATCATGCAGCCGCTGCTACAAACTGTAGTTACCAAAAGATAAAAGATTGCTAGTAAGTGGTTAAGAGCGAAGGGATAAACGGGAAAGGACATTCCTTTGTGTCCATGCGTAAAACAAAATCACTTCAGATGCAACAAAATGTTTTTGCCTTGACGTGAATCCCATAGGTGCAAACTTGTCAATCTTGACACTGATGTGTCATGTACTAGATTGAAAAGGAGAAATTGCTTATACACAAGGTCTAAAATCTTAAAAAGTAGAAGATAACAAAATGTTTATTCTCCAAAAGAACTAGACATACAAATCTACATAATCAACATATGAAGTGACATGTTTTTTTTTTTGATAAGGGTATAAATTATAATGTGATTGGCTAAGAAGCTAAAAGGACAAAATTTAACATACGGTCTATAACCTCAGAAAAAGTAGATGAAAGTATACTTGATGCCAAGACACAAAAGAGGCACCCCAGAAAGACTTGACATACACCACGTCTAAAAGGTATGATCAACTTGCTATAAATGCACGCACATAATTAGCATATATAAAGTGACTTATTTAGAAGCCTCAACTATGAGTTCCCGGAGATTTTGGACCACCTTCATAACATGCTCGAGTAACAGAAAGGCGAATTGTTTCTAACTACATAAATATAAATCTTTGTATTTGTGTGTGACGACAAACCAGAGATCAGAAAAAAAAGACTTAGGTCTTCTTTGTTGTCTAGCTTCCATAACTTTCTTACTTCAGAACATTAGCGTATCTAGACAGCTAAGAGGTAACAACAGATGGACCACTGTAAACTTAATGGAAGTCAGAATTGAGAATGAAAGAGCTCTGACTATTTTCTCCTTCCACCATATGTACTTTAGATTGAATAGAAACTATTAACATTCTGAGACGCCACCTAGTCATAACAAAACCGCATTTCAGAAAGGACTAATTAGCTTTCATCAAGTGGAGGTCTGAAAAGATGTATTAGTTCTACTGAATATCATGAAGGCTAGTAAACAAATTTAATAACATTGAATGGTTAAATGTCTAATCAAAACTGTCGACTGCATTAATAGGACAGAAGAAAAGAGGATTGAGAACAGATACCTGAATTATACCCTTAATTCTCCAAACCCCTCGAACGTAGACTACAACATGAGAATCATCTGGATGCAGTGCCTCTACCTCCTTCCTAACCTCCTCAACCCCAACATTATGATCTATCGACAAACGTTCTGCCACTACTACTGCTGAATCACCCGTCTGGCCAGTCTCTGCCCTCCTGCCAAGCACTGCCCTGGAGTCCCCAAGATTTGCCACATACAATTCATCTCTTGAGATTGCTCCAAACAGACAACAAGACCCTGCAGATGCAATCTGAGGTTGATCCAGCCAAGACTGTTTCACCAAACGCAAGAATCCCTCCTCAATAGCATCAAATGCTTTCCTGATCACGTCCTCAGACAATCCTCCTTCTTCCAATGCCAGCTCTATAATAATCGAAAAAACAAGGAAATCAAACACAAAATGATATCTCTAATAACATCTATTCAAACATTCAAAAATTAAACATCTCTACAATTTGAAGAAGCGCAATTCCTTTTTCTCTTCTACTGCACGCATGACCAAATTAATCCTCTCCCACCCTCCCCTGATCAATCTCATGATAATTTCAACATAATAACTAAACACACCACAGAAACCAACATTCAAGAAGTCAAAAAAATTATAGGTTTAGAAATATAAAATTAGAAAATTTGCACTAGCATAGTTTTGCTATTAGACCCCACTGATAAGAAACAGAGTGAACCCAATCTTTCATAGTAGTAAAATAGTATCAAGAAATAGTACATACTTTGTAGTTGAGGGAAGAGATTGTTGTTGATGAAGCGAGAAGCTTGCGTGCCACCATGACCATCATAAACACCCACATAAGTAGCACTAGGGGTTGTAAAAACTTGACCTTGATCTTCAAGCAAAGAATTGGCCTGAACTACAGCAACAGAATATTCACCTGTGGCATGTGGCTTCAAGTCCATATGCCATAAAAGATCATCGCCATCGTCCCCACCAAAGCAGCTCCCAAAACAGGAGCTTAACATCTTAGACTGCTGGCTGTAGAGTGAAAGAGGGTTTTTTTTTTCTTTGAAGAAAAGAAAGAAGACGACGTATTTATTGGTAAGCGGAAATTTATATTTTTGCTTATTGTCTCTACGTTGGAACAAGACTAGAGACTTTTGTTCCACAAGGAAGAAAAATGGGAAACCAAAGACTTGAGACTGAAATAGTAGAAATGTCGTGCCCCACTAAAACTAACGCGTGTGGAAAATAATGAACAAATCAAGGAAATTATTAGCCGCATTATTTACATCATTGTGTGAAACATATGGTTGAAGTTAAGACATACCTAAGTGAAGCAATATTGACAAAGAAAATTTTAGTTGATTTTGATTTATTTGTGATCGGGACTTTTAGGTATTTTTGTCATGATAATTGGTAAAAATATATCATTAAGGGGTGTCATGATATGTAGTCTTTGCTATTTTAAGTTTGGTTCAGTTTATTAAAGCGTATAAATTGTTTTTATTTAGTTTGTGTAGTTTCTTGTATTACCTATTTTAGAATTGGGTGAATTTTTTGATTTTTATAATTAAATTCTTTTATATTTCTCACAAATATAATATAGATGTAGTTTGTATATAATTTATTGGGATAATGCCCAAGTACCCCCTCAACCTATGCCCAAAATTCCAGTGACACATTTATACTATATTAAGGTTCTATTAACCCCTGAATTTATTTTATAAGTAGTTTTCTACCCTTTTCAGCCTACGTGGCACTAGTTTAAAAAAAAGTCAACCATCATAGGACCCACAAGATAGTGCCACGTAGGCCGAAAAGAGGCAGAAATTTATTTAAAAAATAAGTTCAGGGGTAATAAGACCTTAGTATAGTATAAGTGTGTCTCTGAAATTTCGAGCATAGATTGAGGGGTACTTGTGCATTATCCCTAATTTATTAGATACTCAAAGTGTTTTGATTTATTTTTATCTTTTAAGAAACAAAACTAATAAGTGCATGCTTAAGGAACAAAATATAAGGCACCATTTTTGTTAACTTGTGACAAACTTGAAAGATCAAAATTGTTAGTGTATATTTATGAGATTATTTTAACGTGCAGCAGATGTATCTTTATGAGATTATTTTAACGTACAGCAGAGCATAAGGACCATTTTAAATTATCCTTAAAACATAAGGGACCATTTTGTCATTTTCTCTGAAAAACGAAAGAGTGACTTTTCTGTAATACGAAGATGAAGAGCTGTAATATCAATGGCTACTGGCTTAATCCGACGAGCTATTTCTAGGGTTCAGTCATCTTCGCCGGCGGCGAGGCTACTTATCGCCCGAGCTCACGCTTCGGACACATACCCCAGCAGGTGCCCAACCTCAAGTCATTTCAAATTTACCGATGGAATCCAGATAACCCAGGGAAACCCGAGCTCCAAGAATACAAAATTGATCTGAAGGAATGTGGCCCTATGGTCTTAGACGCCCTAATCAAAATCAAGAATGAAATTGACCCTTCACTAACCTTCAGAAGATCTTGCAGAGAAGGGATCTGTGGGTCCTGTGCCATGAACATCGACGGCTGTAATGGACTCGCTTGTTTGACCAAGATCTCATCGGATTCTGAATCGACGATTACGCCACTGCCATATATGTTTGTGATTAAGGATTTGGTAGTGGATATGACTAATTTTTATAATCAGTATAAGTCTATTGAGACTTGGCTGAAGAGGAAAACACCTGCACCAACGCCTGGGAAGGAGATACCTCAGAGCAAGAGCGATAGGGCTAAGTTGGATGGGATGTACGAGTGTATTCTCTGTGCTTGTTGTAGTACATCATGCCCTAGCTACTGGTGGAATCCTGAGTCTTATCGTGGTCCTGCTGCACTACTCCATGCCAATAGGTAAAATTTACTTGATTTTTTTTCATGTTAAGCTCTTCCTGTTTTGACTTTACTCTCTTTTGATGTGCTGTATTTTTTAAATTGTTATATTCTGGTTGCATTTGGATCAAATAATAAGTTAAAGATACCTATAATTTGTTGGCAGAGTTACCATTATCTTCCTTATTGGTGTTAGCCTGGTAGGTAGCATGTATCTCGTGAAATTAGTCGAGTAACCATGGTCAGTAAGATTTTAGTAAGTACAACAACATGTATGGTACTTATGCTTAAATGTAACATGATGCCCATAATTTTGTGTGAATTAATTGTATCAGATTAAGAAAGCTGTGTTCCTTTTAGATACGAAGTGAATCTCATTTATATGAGGTGCAACTTCTTGTAGAAGTTTGATGAATCATATGCGGAAGGATCTTATTGTTTGGTAAAATGCAACTTCTATGGAAGTCTTGGATATTATTCTGAGTTATCACTAGACAACTTTGAAACAATTTACTTTTCTCAACCTGCTAATCCCTTGTTGGTTCATTTCTTTGTTGCTAGTTTCTAACCTATGGCATCTCTGTTATTTGACTCAAAATTTAAGAATATCCGCGCAACATCTCTTTTTACCTATACAATCTTTCAGATTTTTGACTATCATGTGATTAGTTTTTTTGTCTGTGCTCTCCAAGCCTAACTAATCTGCAGAGGAAATTAGGTATTTCCCTCCTTTGCATAAACATCATGCCCTGCTCTCTCATTCCCTCTGCTGTCTACGCCACCACAACTATTTCTTGGAGCACCCCGCACCTATTGTTCTGATCGTTCCTCTCTAGAACAATCAGCTTTTCTCAATTCTTAGATTAGCTGCAGGGTTGGCCTACATTATGTTTGGTGTGTGCTCAAGCACCCATTGTCTGTTATTCTTTCTCAGTGCGGAAATTTCAAGTGTGGATGGAAAATGTTCATATTACGTTCTGCGCTTGTCATCATTCAAAAATAATGACACCAAATGCAGATGAAGGGACCTTTTCTATTCAGTTCTACAAACTTGGAAATATATTATGTCAAAGGGAATATTAGAGAGATGCTGATATCTGTGGGGGCAAACTCAACTACTCAACGGATGGTTTAGGTTTCTTTCCAAACTGCCTTTAGAGTTGTATGATTTACGTGCTCAGAGATGTAGAACATTATTTCCCTCGGTCATTTGCATGATGAGGGGATAAGAGTTTTAAATTTCTGAAATTTCTGTACTTGCCTTGATGTTATTAAGAGGTTTGGATTGTATATAAGTTGCTCTACCCCATTAACCCTTCTATCCATTGCTATTTCAGATGTTGCTCATTATTATATGTACTGAAAGGGGTTATATCTCAACTTTTAAATGTAGATGGATCATGGATAGCCGTGATGAATATACTCAGGAGCGCCTGGACGCAGTTAATGATGAATTCAAGCTTTATCGCTGCCACACTATTTTGAACTGTTCTCGTGCTTGCCCAAAGGGGGTTAAATCCTGGCAAGCATATTCAGAACATCAAGCGCCTGGAGATGGCGCCTTGAGCCTGCACTCTGCAGTGTAGTGTACCAGTCTTATTCTGCTAACATTGATTTTGGAGGACCAGTAGGAGGTAGTTCTCAAAATAATTTACGCACAGATCGTAATTTGCTTTCTGAGAATTTTTTTTGGTGCTAGGGTGTTGCCCTTCCCCGAGCCCTGTGTGAATATGGGATTCTTTTGTGCACCGTGCTGCCTTATTCGAGATGAAAGGTGCATCTCACCTGAAATATTGTACTAACAATTAGTATGATAGCTGAAGTGAAGGAAACATGTAATAGTAGAGAGTATATACAAATTTATGAACTGATTTATCATAGAAAATGATGATTTCGATAAATATTCGTTTGATATTATACCTCATAAAAACTTCATCAATTATATAAAACACTTTTTATATTATCAATGGTAGAATTTAAACTTTATTGAATGCTTTAGTTTGTTTCTTTTCCTCCCAAGTCAAAGCACTAAAAAAAATAATGTACCCATACTTTCGCTTTTTATTCTAAATTCCCAAAATATGAAAGGGACTATATGAATGAAAGGAAACGGTCCACAGTAACCGGTAGAGAATATACCAACTTTAAATTTTTCAAATTCAAATTTGTTTAGCTGGTCAACTGGTCTTCTGGCTGAATTTAATTTTGAAATAACATTCTGCTTGGAATTTGGGTCATAATTTTTCAAACAAACATAATCAAACATTAAAAATTGCAAACCATTTTTATATAATTAGTATTAATAAAAATGTTGGTGAGATATGAAAATATAGATAATATCTAAAGATTAATCATAATTTATATAACAATCGCTTATATACATCATAAATTATACTTCAAGAAGTTAGTATCATTTTTTCTACAACTCTTTAGCAATTAGTGAAATGGGAATTTGTGTTTTCGTTGTATCCATCACTGAAAGGACGAGCGATTCGGAGAATCTTGAATAACAAAAAAAATCAGAAATTTTAAAATTAATGACAACAAAGAATATATATATATATATATATTCAATCTTAATCAGTCTTTATTCTGGAGAATGTATAAAATATCCCCAGGTCCTTTATAATTTCTAATGGTTCATTGCTCTTCTGTTGTTTCTTTAAGCCTTCTAGTGCCTCTCTAAGGTGGTTGTGCATTTAATAGAAATCTAAGTAAAATATCTCAATTTTCATTGGATACCAAACTTCTCATTTATAGTAACTTAAATATCAGCCCCCAATAGGACTGGAAATTAAAATCCTCCAATAGAAAAAGTAGTAAAACAATTTCATGAAAGTTCACACTTTAATCATGACAAGCAATAGTATCATCAACCACGCCACAAAATTCACTACACTCCCAGCTTTCCACTCATCACGGCCTTCCCATCTTCAATTATTAATTTTACTCAAAGACAAAAAATAATGGTCATTATGTAATCACAGTTCACATCAAACGTACACCTTAGCTTTAATTACTTCTTTTTTGGCTACCATTATAATTGCGTCCTCAATTACTTCAATTAATCAACTTCATGATTCCACTACTCAAAAAAAAAAAAAAAAGTTACATTACATTACATGAAAAAAAGAAAAAAAAAGAAGCTAAGCATGCGTGATACTTTGAAATCTTTATGTTTCATCTGATGGACCTTCTAGAGAAAGTTGCTTTAACCACTCAAACGTTCGATGACGTGACATTGCTTGCTTTTTTGTCGATTTGATATTCTCTGATGAATCCTTCTTATCTTCATGTTCATGGTCCCCTGTGGCTTTTCTTGTTTTCTTAATTGTACTTCTACTGTTCACGATTGGAACTGTTTCTACCACATTTGCTGAACATTTACAGCTGCCTAGAGAAAACCTCTGTTTCGTTTTCTTGCTTACTATAATTCTCATCTTATTATCGTTATTGCTGAAGCTCCCGCTGCTACTACTGCTCGTGCTATTTCGACTTCCTGAAATATCCCTGTTTCCTCTGTTTTTCAGATCTTGTAATGCAATTTCTGGTGGTGTAACTAGGCCAACACGAAATAGACTCCACAATGCTGATTTTCGTGTGGAATTGTTGACATTTGATGGAAAATTAACTTTAGAAAATCGAACCTGAGGTGTTGGACTAGGATGAGAATGAAATTGATTTCGAATTTTAGGCTGATATTTCGTGTTGAAATTAGATGAACTGCCACTGCTAGATGAACGTTGGCTTCGAATACTGCTACTTCTACTGCTTGAATTTGTATCATGACAATTGCGCCGATCACTTGGCAAACTAATTGAATGACGCAACGGTAATATTTGGCCTTTGTAGAAAATTTCATCTGCCGTACACATCTCTGATTCTTTCAACAAATTACCACCAGAAGAGCTAAAATCAAAATCTTCTAATTGGCCGCCGACTTCTACACTAGTACTTCTAGAAACTTCTTCCCTCTTTTGGTCCTCTTCATTGTTGGGAAGATCACACAGTGATAATGCTTCTTCATCATATTCGTCTTCTAATTCCTCGTCTTGTTCTCCAAGGAGAACAATTTCTTCGCTTTCCCTAGTAATTTTCATCATTTTTTCTTGCTCTTGTTCTTGTTGAGGAATAATATAGTTAAAAAAGAGGAACAGTTATATAAAGAGGGAGACAAATGGGATGTAGGAATAAGCTTGCAGGCGACAATAGAAAATTGTTCGTTCCTTGTTTGCAAGTCAAGAATACTATTGGGGCGCACATAAAGCCGGCCTTTTTTTAGCAGCGTGGAGCTTTTTTAAGCCTTTCAAATGATTATTACGGAGAAAAATAAAGTTGGGCTTCTCAGTTACTACTTGGGAAGAGTGAAGATGGTGGGGACTACTTTAATTTAACAATGCATGCATTTGAATGGTATTAATTTATATAGATTATATTATAAAAAAATATGTTTATGGATTTGGCTGCGATATTTTTTGAAATTTTGAAAGGGATCATTTTTGTTTGGACTTTGAATGGTGAATTGAACTACTAGACATAATATTTGGTATTAGATACTGTCGTTATTAATAAGAAGGTGACACCACAAATAGCAATTGATATATATATAGGTACAATGGCACGCAACCACCTCTATATTAATATAGGCAAATTGTAATGTTTGATGGAGACAATTAAAATATTTGAGACAGAATTTTAAGAAGTTCGGTGAGTTTTTAAATTGTGTTAACGTTACTTTGTGAGTGGTAAAGAGGCATATGGTTCGGTGGTTGTGGATAGCTTTTTAAAGATATTTCGTAATGTTTTGTTTTACTATACACATAAAGGATTGTTATTTTTGCCGTACTACTACTAATAAAATTATGCATGAATAATTATAATAATTAAATTGAGTTTATCATATCAGAAAATAATCATTGTCGGTTTACCTAAATTAGTATGGTAGTGCATCATAGTGACTAATGAAAAAAAATCATAATGTAATTATATTTATCGCGTAACAATTCTTACATGATTAATCTCAATGAAAAATGATTGAATATAATATGATCTACGCGTAGCTATTTAGTGAGTAAAACTAATGATTGAATATAATATGATCTACGCGTAGCTATTTAGTGAGTAAAACTAAGGCAAAGTATTTAATTTGGTGAATTGACATGAATGTTCTTTCATGGAAAGCTTGTGATCCAAAATTGTGAATCTTGCTTGGTCTCTTAATATTCACTTGTCTTTTTTGCCTACTCTTAAGGTAAGGTATGGCCAAATGTCACAAGCTTCTCCCTACCACTAAAGATATTGTGGTTCTCTTGCTTTTTTTTTTCTTTTTAACTACTATTTTATATATTTTTATTTTCCCTTCTAATTAAAATTTTAAATTAATTAACATATATGTTGGTGTCGGTTGAAAAAGATGACGCTCCGATGTATTTTTAACTAAGGTTAAATAGCTGTTAATGATGTAAAAGTAGTGGTCATTACTTTTACTACGGATAAAGCACAATATCACGTAGACTAATGAGCAGATGATTGAATTACTCTAATGGAAATTGCAGTTAATTTTTTATAAAATTGAAATACTTATTTTCATGTGGACAAGAAATTAACAATTTTGAAATTACTAAAGATAGCTACTTTTAAGTCGCATCAATCTAATTAAGTATTGCTGAAGCTTTTTGTTACTTGACAAAAGGTCAGCTCATCAAAGCTTTCACTCTAGTTGATCCAATTGCAAGATTAACAAACGAAGTTTCTAATTTTGGAGTGTAGCTCGCAATTATGGGAAGGTATTCTTTTTTTGAAAAAATAAATTAAAGGAAGGTATCGAACCACTTCATCATCGAGAATTGAATAACCAAACGTGTCACCAAAAAATTCAAGTAATCAACTAACTCAGTTAAAAAAAAAAAAAAATTCCTAAAGAAGCTCTTCAGGAGTGAATTTAGTTGATTTTAGGATGAATCATACTCAATTCTTCACTTGTAACTCGAAAAGGATTAATAACATAGTAAAACTTGTTAATTATCTATCTTCTGGAAAACGACGGACAAGACAGCATATTAAAGATTAGGTGAAGAATAACTATCACGGGGCCAAAGAGATGGGACCATAATAGACTAGATTTGAAACATTTTAAATGAAAAAAATGGGTAATTGTAAGTCTGTAACACTCATTAATTTTATAAACATTCATGGCAAACACAACGTTGAATCATGGTTAGTGGTGTAACAAACGCATAATTCAACCATCTTATTTAGTGAACGTCACTTTCCATGATAACTTGTTTTATGTCAAACACATTTTTGTTCGTTTCCTAATATATGATATTTAGACTAATTTTAGTAAGAGATGTATTTTCGTTTAACCACAATCTGCAAAGGATTCCACTTATATTCGGAAAAAAGAAGAGGGAAATAGCTTGAAATTTATTCGATCATCTAATTACAGCATTGCTTGCTAATTGAGTACTACTTATTTTTTAAAAAATATATTTATTAAGTTACAAGCCGATGAAAGGAACAATACAAACAACACCAAACAGGGACGAATCTAAGATCTAGAATCACTAATTCAGAACGTTCTTATTGTTATTATTCTACATATACGTATTTTACCCAAGTAAATAACTGTTGTAAATGCGACTAAAAATTAACGAAATTAATTAAGGGACACCCTGGCGATTGATGTTGTCAGTAGCAGACAGCTGAGCTTCAGCAGAGGCAGATCCACCACCTGCGAGGGTTGGGGCGTCGGTGGAACTGGCAGCACCACGCCCTGGATTGGGCTGTTGATGGCCTTGTGTTCCATAACCCTGTTGCTTGTAATCCTCCAAATCCTTATACTGTGTATATGGACTTGTATCCACTGGCAATCCTTCTAGTTTTCTCTCATCTATAGATCCCTTATTACTATCTCTTTGCTTTTCCATTTCTTTTCTTTCTCCTCTCTGTTATATTAATTATTATAGATTATCCCTATCTTATCTGTTTGTTGGCCTTTCCACACATATATAAGTTTTTCTGTTAGATATATGGTGTTGACGCGTGTTTGTTTTCGTGTAAAGAAGTTGAATGAGGTGTAAGCATTTCATGAATGCAAAGCTATGTTCATGCTCTACCAATTAAACTTTGGTAAATATGTTCCGATACAACTTTAGTGAAGAAGAATTTAACTTTATATTATTTTATATTATAAAATACAAAAATTTAGTTAGTAAAATATTTTTTAAAAGGGAAATTAAAGTTAAATTCTCCATTGGTCCAAATTAATGAGAAGCAATTGGTCTAGACACATTCTTTTTATCGTCATAATAATATTTGTGTTAGTACAACACTTTTGAAACACGTGATCTGATCCTATTACAAAACATACGCACGGTCATTACAATTAGACTTCTTTTTTACTGCAAGATGGGGTGAGCTTTGTGGGTAATGGGAGCAACCAAGACTCAAGTAACATATTAAGGGTTAACTGACACAGATCAATATGAACAAACACTAGATATATTTACTGTAAAATTCGCTATAAGGTTCTAGTGAGTGGCTACATTAAATTACGAAAGAATTATATTAACACCACTTCCAGACATGTACTCGTTTATTCATCCATTTCTTGATCCCTGATCCACTTTGTGGCAACCCATTTTTCACCTCGGATTACTGCACAGCTCCCGTGAATAGATGTCTACATAAGAGATTTACAAATGTGAGTAACTGCAAGCCAACATGAGCAGTCTGATATAATATAATGTTGGTAATATCAGTATTCAGCTTTATAACCAGTAGTAGCCAGAAGAGATGAATCAGCAACAGAAAATGAAACAGTGAAACAGGTCATACGGGAACCAATATTATAACCTTCCCCATCAGTATCTGTTCGATGGGGTGGTACCTAATATGCGCTACCATTGACACTGATAAATCACAATCAGCACAAATGATTTTAGCAGCACCATAGCAACTCTTCAGCAAACATCTCCATAGAATCATGGTAGACAGATTGATCAAGAACGGTTCCCGCAGAAAGGAAATAGGAAAACACACAGCAAAACAAACAAAAAGAACAAAAACAAAAGCAAATAAGACATTGGAAAGATGTAGGCATTTCTTTAACTTTTTCATCTTTAATTTTGTGGGCAACTCCTAATGCTTTAAAGTCCTAAAAGAATCACAGCTCTGCACATGATGGTATACCGCGCTGCAAAAGAGCACAGAAAGTTTGTCTTCTGTTCCAACAAACCTATTGCTGATAATCTCATTAGTAACAAATTTTCATAACAGCATCATATAAATCCACTTTATACTATTCATCTGCTATAACGTATAAGGTCATAAATGGTTCACAATATGCTTGGCTTGCTGCATAGCTGTTATGACCAACCCTTATTAAAAATAACAGAGATCCTCGTGACTAGGCTCATGGCTCCGGTAGATGATGGCCTACCCCCCAAGGATCAAACTTCTTTTGTATGCAAAGAAATACGGTGAACACACTGAAAGCTACAAGCAATACTCACCGGATCAATTGTACCATTTGGAAACAGCGAGTAAAATAGTAGTCCATCCCCTCTACGCGGCTTCACTTTCAGACCAATACACTTGCGGAAGTCATAATTAGCATCCATATTCTGTGCATTCTGTAAATTAACCAAAGGACTTATTTACACGACATGAGAGGCAGAAACATAATAATAGTCCACGAAAGAAGAAACAACTTTGAACTCACCTCGAAAGGGAACATGGTTTCTCCACCTTCTTCCACATCAGATAAATACAACAAAAAGGATGCAACCTAAATGAAAATACATTATTTTTAGACTGGACCTGAAAATAATCATTACTCAAAATTAACTGCAATTTGAGCTATTTTCCAATGTCAAATTTCATATTTATAGTATACGGTACACTTGCTCTAAACACTCCACAAATGATGGTTCTGAAAGGATCCACGACAAAAATCAGAACTTTTTCATCAAAAGGGGGGAAAATAAAAGAAAAAGAGATGGATATAACGGATAAAACTATATGCTTATTAAGGATAAAACTAATGTGAGTTACACAAAGTTCTAAATGGAAGAAATGCTGTATACACCTTGTGGTGATCCAGATAACACACCATTGGTGATTCCATGTATAAATGAAGTCATTGAAATGGATCTGCAAACTAGTGTCTTATGAACCATAGCTTCAAACAAACTTTATTTTCCCCATTTTAAAAATATTTTTGGTGAAGGAGGATTGGAAGAAACATGCATATGAAAAACAACACTGAAATCCATGCACCATTCATTATGCTAGTTTGTGCAAGAATTGAGCTGGTAAAAAAATTAAGAAGTCAATTGGAAAAGTTAACAGCAACAATTTACCCAAAGTAGATAGTGCATACCCTTTGGCTCTTCTGAGGACCATATTGAGAAGGATCAAACGCATCATAATGTGAATAATAACTCTGGCCGATTTCGTACCGCAAAACATTAAATGCCTGAAAAACGCACAGGTCAAGTGATTCAAGTTAAACAGCAATTATGATCACTGTACACCATACTTGGAGCTTTCATTAACAGAAAAATCATTCAGAATCACTATATGAAATTAAGAGAAAGTCCAGACACAAAGGGGTTGCAGCCTGACTAGCTATTAATTATCGGATGCATAAGGTACATAGCAAGCATTATTTGCATCATCACATTTGACTCAATCCTAGGACTAAATTGAACAAATATCCGGGAATCCAGCAAAAGAACTCCAGTTTCAGATAATACTCAAAAGCCAGATATCTCCAACTATAAATTAAAGTATACAACAGCAAGAGATGTTAAGTTCTCTAACTTCCTGTTAAAATGCACACCTTGATCTGTTGCCTCATTGTTTTGTCATGGTCTCTTGTTAGAATACATACAGACTAGACCATGTGACAGCTGGATAGTGTTAGGATCGAATTCACGCACACACACTAGATGAATGAAGAACACAAGAACTTTCAAGAGAGAGAGAGAAAACCCAATATTTCGTGGTAAAACCCCGTGAGTAAACTTCCACGGCGGTGAGGTATATTTATATTAATAAATCAGAGTATTTTTTGTTACAGAAAATAAATAGAAAAACCTAAAATAGAGAATAAATAGGAAAGCCTAAAATAGAGAATAAATAGGAAAACCTAAAATTAATCAGGCTCCACTACCTAACAGATAGTTCATATAGAAGAGGAAACGAACAGTCAATTACATCGAATGAGCTCTTTTGCATAAGTAAAATTGGAACAAAAAGCTTTCAAATGGAAATATATATAGGATTTTCACATACTTCAAATTAAATTTCCATGTGAAACCTTTGACAAAAATCTATATTGATACGGTCTGAATGATTTGGACAAAAAATAATCATATCATTTCCATTCTATGATCATTGTAGTGTCAATTTAATCTTGCCATTTCTAACACATACTGATCTGTCCAAAAACAAAAGCAGACCAATTCCATCTTTCTGCAGCAGATATCCATTTAAATTTTCAGATATGAGAAGAACACGAAGACCAAAATATGTTTGGTGTTTGACATATATGGCCTTAAATTTGGTAAAAAAAAATGCGATTGTACAACCAGTTAATATTTACCTCCAACACCAAAAGACTTGTTTTCTTCAGTGTTGATAACAATTGGAAGAATGCATTTGCTAGTGGAAACCTAAAATCACTAATATAGTTCTCCCGCATTTTGTAGAAGTAGTACCAGAGCTTGAATCAACGTAGTTTTCAAGAAAATAGAAGATGAAGAAGAGGAAGGAAATGAAGAAGCTTTGGAAAATGATTCCCCACCAATAATACAACTATTATGCCCTCTATTGAGATCCAATTTCTGAGGTGTGGATGGAATGATAAAACTAATACACAGAAAGAACCACTTCATGTGTCATATTTAAGATGTGTGTTTTAAATGAAATTCACCTCTCCGTGTGTCCTGGGGATCATAGTCACCTTTGCGATTTTCTCCTCAATGAGGTCCAGAATTCCAGTTTTGTCTTCAGATGCACTGATAAACATACCAGAACTGTGGGAAAGGGGGAAAAGCAAGTCATTCAAATTGTAACTTCTTGTCAAAACCAAAAGAGGCAGCAAACTTTTATCAAATAGTCTTGACAACAAATCAAAGAAATATAAAACAAATGACCTGAAAAAGGACAGAGACATATGGCCAGTTCAAACACCATGAACAATTTTATCTTCCAAAAAAGTAGAAAATGTATGTGAACACTCTCAATTATGGTGACATATTGATCTTGTCTACTAGAAATAGATATTATGGAAGTATGAGTGTATTAAGAGTTAATCTAATGCTTGGAAAGAGTGAAAAGATTGCATTTATGACAAAAACATCATTTCAGTCAGGACACATAGAACACCAGAGTATTGTTTACCTTGTTCTAACTCCTTTGGTATTTTCTGCTGTTTCTCCTTTGCGGAGAGCCAAAGATGATGGTTTCAGTTCTGCCTTTGCCATCTTAATTATGCCTTGGCATTGTTCTGTAGTTGCGAAATTGGGAAAGTATAATGCACGTGGGAACCAGCTTAAGACCTACCCAAAAGATTGAAGTCGATGTCAAATAAGATAAACCAAAACAAATGAATACTAATGCAAATCAGAGATGCTAGACTTAACAGTCAATGAGTACCATGAACAAAATTTTTACCAGCTTAGGTTTAAGTTTAGGAAGCTAACATGATCATTCACAGCTACCAGCTATTTGCCTATATAATTAATGACATGCCTACTACACTGCTTCCTCCACACACAGATCTTCCCCCGGTCGACAATAGAAAAACAGGAATCATAGAAATATAAACAGAAAGTGTATATGAAGTGGCAGAATAAGAGAAATTGGAGTATGCATTTGTTCTTAAACTTACTTAGAACCCGTTTGGATTGACTTAAAAAAATAGTTTTTAAGTTGAAATTAAAAAGTCAAACAGAAATGACTTACAAGTCAAAAAAATAAAAAGTAAGGAAGATCTATTTTAATTTATTTTTCACTTATTTCAAGTCATTTTAGATTTATTTTAAGTCATTTTTTAGTTATTTTTGTCAAAAATTGAATAAGTAATTTGACCAACTTTTAAACCAATTCAAATGAGCTATTGATATCTATCTGGTTTACTTGCAGAAAAAATCAAGTTATGCTACTTCAACATTAATAAAAGTAATATCATTGCATCAGAGGCAATAATCTCAACGGTTGATAATCAAAATAAAATAGCTATGAGAAAATCCGCATATCAACCAACTAAAGGTGCAAATCCAGGAGAACACACCGAAACAATAATTAAAAAGCTTGGCGGACTAATGTAAGTTCAACTACAGTAAGAACAATTTTTCAAACAAAAACATTTAGACTTGAAATCGAACCAGCGCTAATTCAGCAAGGAGAATTGAGCAATGAAATATACCTGGAAGGGGATGGAAGTAAGGGAGTGTTCTCCAGTGTCGCCATTAGGCAAAACATCAAATTCTTCCAAAGATTTAAGCACCCTTGACCTAGGCCGTACAGTAAGTAGTTGTACATCCTATCACACCCAAACACTTTGATTAGAAACGCATATGACAGAGGCGTCTAACAAATAATAAGGGAAATACCTGATGAGAAACGAGAGTAGAACCGAATAAACCGGCGAGGAAGAAGAAAAGACATAGCAGAAATATTGAAGGTAAGCCCCCTATGCTCCGCCATCTTTGTCCCACTAATCTACCTTTGCTCTTCATCTTATTCCTGATGGCGAATCTGATTGGTTTAAGTTTGAGAATGATAATTTCGGGGCACTATCTAATGACAGACTGATGGTTTGCATGTGTACGATTCTTTGACTTCTGCACGCGGCGGGAATTTTTTTCTCTTTTTTGCTGAAATTTGTCACTTCATCTTCTTCTTTTGGCTAGTGGTGTAGTTGTTTTTATTTTCTTCCAAACTTCTTTTGAGTGGGTTTAATGCTTTGTTGCTATTTTTTCCTTTTTCTTATCTACGGAAGAACATTTATTTTAAAATATATTAAATTTTTTTACTTTTTAGTTAAAAGGCATTAAGATAAAAGGTTAAAATAACATAGATAAAATATGTAAAAATTTAAGAAATCCCATAGTGTAATTCAATAATTTCATTCTGTCCCGACAAATTTAGTATTTACAAAAAATCCCTTAAATTTGTTGAGCCGTGATACTTTAGACTCTAGTGATACATGGTAAATGATACATGGTAATTTTAAACTGTTGAGAAAAAAAGGGGAAAAAATGGTACAGTTAATGTTGTTAATAAAACAGCTAAATTTATGGTAACATATCATTAATCAGCATAAAATCAGCACTTAATTGGATATTAATTTCAAATTTTGAAAAACAAAGATTATATCATCTATTTTGAAAACAATTTTTTTGAACAATCTGTTAAATTTCGAACTACAGTAATTTTATTGTTGTTACAGTGGATTTTTCAAGATGAATACTTCGATTTTGATGAGACATTCCGGAATTTGGGTGAACGAAATGGAAAATGAAAGTTACAAAATCGACGGAATCGATGTTGGAGATTCAATTTCGTATCTAATACATGTATCAGAAGCATCGACTAAACAATATACACACTGATTCTATAATGTATCATCAAGTACAGTTGATGACGCATTTATTAAACTTAGTGAATGATACATTATAACAATTTTCAAAACATGTATCAGTACATCAACTAAACAACTAATACCTTACTGATACATGATATCAGTTTTCAGAAATTCATACTATATGCAAAACACGTGATACATATCTACTACATGTATCAGCGAATTGACTAAACACTGTACACACTGACTCTATATGTATCATCAAGCACAGTTGATGACGCATTTACTAAACTTATTGAATGATACATTATAACAATTTTCAAAACTTCATGATACATATAAAATATTATGATACACAACAAATTCATGTATCAATTCACCATCTAAAACACTATACAATGTATCGGCAAGCACACTAGATTCCTTAAAATTTTTACTAATTTAAACAACACCATTTTTAAGTACCAAAATACTAACCCGAGACAATGTAGGCCTAACAACAATTTTACTAATTTAAACAACACCATTTTTAAGTACCAAAATACTAACCCGAGACAATGTAGGCCTAACAACAATGTTTGCTGCTTCTTTTTTCCTTTTTTGTTGTATTTTGACAACCTTTGATGTTTCGCCAGAGTCTTTGTTTGAATCCTTCTGAAGATTCATAGGATCATGCAAAGACTTTTTCCTATTTTCTTTCCAATTATCATCGTCGGAATCATATATCCTTCTATTAATTAACGGATCCATTACTATGAATTAATAGAACAATTAACAAAAACAAAAAAGAGAAGAATATACGAATTGATGATGGATTAATAATAAAAAGATGCTGGGTTCATACGATTCCAGATTAGGAAGAAATAGACGATGATGGATTAAGAATAAAAAGAAGAAAATAAAAAATATGCTGGGTTGAGATGAATGAAGACGATTAAGGAAAAAAGAAGAAGTGAAACTTGATGTTAGTAAGAACAAAACGGTAGAAGGCACTGGAAGTTATCCTGCTTCCTGATTTTTTGAATTTTGAAATTCAAAATTTCAAAGTTTGGTCTTTTATTTAAATTTAATTAAATTTAATAATTCAAAATCAAAAAGCTGATTAAAAGGTTGAGTGTTTAAATGGATAAAATTTAAAATTCAAAAACTGATTTAAGAGGTTGAGTGTTTTAATGGAGAAAAAATAGGCATTAAAATTGGTAAATGTATATTATAGGAGAGAGATTGTAATGTATCTAAAAACTTACACTAAAATAAAAAAAAAGGGAATTATGTAATATTTAAAAAAAGTAGGGAAAATTAGAGAATATAAAAATTATAGTTGTGTATTTAAGTTATTTTTCCATAAAATATTGGTTAAATTTTGATCAAATTTTCTGGCCAAAAAGAATTTTTATTTATTTATATCAAATTACTTGTATTTTTAATTTAGTAGAGCATTGAAAGTTCAGAACCTATATTAGTCAAAAAAAAAAAAAAAATCAAAATAAGTCATTATCATAGTAAGTAACTAAAATAGCATTAGTTGAAATAAAAATTTCGTTTTTGATGCAATATTTCAAATGTTTTCCATTAACCTCATAACGTGCATATTTAATATACAATGAAATTATATTTTACGCTTTGTAAAGTAAAAGTTTTTCTTACCTTTTATATAATGGAAGTTTTTCTTACACTTTATAAAGTAAAGAAAAAAATATGTTGTACAAATAGAAATATTTTTCGAGTATTGTTATAGGAGAACGTTGCTTGAACGTCCTTAAATAGAGTCTGAATGAGTTTTCAAAAATAAAAAATAAAAATTCATAGTGAAATAATTTTTTCCTTTTTATGATATGTCAAATCAATACAATTGTATAACAAACACTATAAAAGTTTTATAAATAAATACAATTTAATTTAATGCAAAACGTGAAAAATATTTCTCTTTATAAAACATAATTTTTTCTTCCATTATACAAAGTGTAAGATTCTTACACTTTAAAAAGTGTAAAAAATTGTTTGTGATATATTAAATTTTACACGTTATGAGACTAACGGAAAACGTTTGAAATATTGTATAAAACAAATTTTTTTTTCACTAAGCCTATTTTAGTTACTTACTATAATAGTGGCTTATTTTGATCACTTTTATTTTTTTGTGGCTTATTTATGTTTCCGACTCGAGCATTGACATTATTTGGATTTGTTAAAAAAATCAAGTCAAAAATAAAAGGTCAAATTTAAAAGAAGGCAAAAAATAATAGCAAGGTGAGATATATTTTTAGTTTTCAACTAAATTTAAGTTAATTTTAACTTATTTTAAAATTTTCAAACACTTTCCAACTTATTTTAAGTTGTTTTATATTTTTCAATTATTCTAAAAGTTAAAAACTGACTTAAAAATCAATTTAACCAATTTTTCAATCAATTTAATCACTCTCTAAATCTAATTATTTGTACTTGTGAGATTACAAAAATAGATAATTTATTGGAATCAGATCAGGTATTCTTTTGAATAAAATTTCATTTCACAAGCAATTTTATTTACCAAAGTTTTTATATAGACGGAATGAAAAAATACATAGTCAATAAATGTATGTGTATTGATTACTCTCATTCTAGAAACAGTAAGGCAATTTATATAGTCAATTCCTTGCCAGAGTGTCTCATTTACGTATTCAAATAAAATTATGTTTCAATTGAATCAATTGAACATAATAAATTTTAATTAGATTTTTTAATTTGGCATTTTAAATTTATTTGAAAAGAAAGAAAATTATATGTATTTTCATTCGTAAATTAATTAGTTAAAATAATCATATAAGCTATGTTATTTTCTTTGATTATAGGCACCAACCTCTAATAAAAAATGTTTGCAATTTTATGGCCTATTAAAATGAATGCATATAATTAAAGAAATAATATATGTAGTAGACTAATGAGAATGACTACAAGAAAAAAGAAACAAATTTTAAATTAAAAGTCTTATTTAAATACTTTATAAGAAATTAAGGTGTTCAATTAAATATGATTTAGTTTAAATATGATTTGTTATGTGTTAAGCAAAAATAGTATAATATATATTTTTTCTCTATAGTCCAATCTTGTTATGCCTACTATGGTCTTCCTATAAAGTTTAGATTTTACGTAAAGATGATGTAAATGAAATTTGAACAGTATTGAACATGAGTTGGCAATCTATAAAAAACAAATGTTATATTTCATAGTGATAAAAATTATATTCTATTGAAAAATAAAAATAGAAATTTTAATTTTGTGCTTGGAAGTAATTTGATTGACTTTTAATGTGATATGATTTAATGATAAAAATTTAAAACTAGACAGAAAGTAACTTGGTCAATAAGATCAAAAATAGTAAAGAATTAACTTTGCGTGGAGGGTGCATAATTTACCAAAGATGTGTAATGAAATTAACCAAGAAAATAAAAAAATAGTCATAATAAAAAGAAATAACAATAGCAATTTAGGAAGATTAAAAGGAATGATAATGTCGATCAACAAGTGTCTACTCTCTTGCTTAGAAATAAAAAAATAGATGTGTTTTATGATAATCAAAGTGAAAAGAGATCTTAATTATAGGTGTACTTGTTATCCTAATGTGAAATAGTCATGTTCCTTCTACAAACTACAAATAAGATAGGAGTAAAAAACAGTAAAAGTCTCCTTAAATTAGTTAGTCCAATATGATTCGTATAGGCAAAATCAATTCTGTCAATGCATTATACAAGAAGCTACTGTTTTGTGTAAGTGGAATGAAACTCTTTCAGCAAAATCATAATCCAGTTACTCCGCAAATTTTGTATATTGACTTATGACAATGATCAACAAAGATTTGTATACCTTACCTCGGATATAATATGATACTTTATTTTTTTTTATATTTTTATATTATTTATTAGAATATCTACTTTTGTATATTGGCTCATTTGAATATCACAATATTTTAAAATATCAAGGTTGTAGTTCTAATCATATCAGTTGATTTTTTTAAAAACAAAACAGTATAACTAAAAAAAACAATCATCTTTCTTTTTCAGTTAACAAACCTAGTTACTTTATAAAAAGGAATATGAAGACAATTCATCTTTAACATGTAATGGTAGCGCTAGCTTCATTTCAATCTATTTTCTACATAATTGGATATAAACTTGTTATACAATTTTTTTTTACCACCAATGTAAATTTTGCTTTTAACAAAAAAATCACTTACAAGCTAAAGAATACCATTCCTCACTACCTGTAAAGGTATGATGAGTAAAAGGTCTCAAGTAAATCAAAACCAACTCCATTTGGAGCTGATATACCCCTCGTTATAAAAGTGACTTATATATACCCTTACCGTTATACAAACGGCTCACATATACCCCTGCCGTTACAAAAAGGCTCACATATACCCTTCATTTAACGGAAGTTAAAAAATTAGTTTTATATTTATATTTATTATTTCTAATTTTTTTTAAAAAAATTGTTTAGGGGTATATATGATTCTTCTATCAAAGTTCAAGGTATATTTTAATTTTTTTCATACATAAATTATTTTTTGACTTCTTTTATTATAATTATTTGAGTTTCTTATTCTTATTTTGTTTTTGTCTTTCATTCCTTAGTTTAAAGAAAAAAATTTAAATTATTTTTTTTGTGTCAATTGTAATTTAATTTCTTATTCGAAGAAAAAATTTGGTCATCTACAATAAGTTTTACAAGAATATTAGTGAAACATAAATAAATTTGATTATCAAAATAATAATTATAAATTAGTCATTGAAACAAAAAAAAGTAAAAAAAATGTTTGACGAGGATTAAATTTACTCATATGGGATTATATTTTTTAGAAAAAAAAAATAAAAATTTAGATTAAAATTATTTTTTTTCATTTCCGTTAGAGGAAAAGGGTATATGTGAGCTATTTGTGTATATCAGCTCTAAATGACAAAGTTGAGGGGCCTTTTCCCTAAATTTGCTCTTTTTGAATCTTAATACATTTTTATCCTTTTCACTATGTCTTTAATATTTTTATATTCACAATCTAAAATATTTTTTTATTATTTTCATCATTATATCTTGACATAAACAACATGTACTGTCTTCAAGCTTGTATATTCATATTCGATAATATTTCCTTTGTGAGCAATCTTTTTTGTGTGGCTACGCACATAATGCATTTTTGCTAGGTATTGAGACAAGATTTCACATTAATTCTATAGGTTTTCAATTTTTCAGGCTCGTGATTGAATATTCTCTGCTAGTTGTAAGATTGAATTATTTATTTCTGTATCAATATTTTATTTAATATTATCTGCTATTAATTGTACCTTTATTATTCCAAATAGTTTATACTTTGATATACACTCATACAACCATTTCACCCGTAGAAACTCTTTATTTACACACATCTGTCATACTACCTTGCATACAAACGCCACATTCCATTTTCCATCCTTTTATATTGAGATCCTGCTTTTTCGAAAAGTAGATTTTGAAATACAGATTTTTTTTGGAGATGTCAATAAAGTTTTTTCCAAAATATTAATAAAGCTTTCTTTTTTTTTCACTACTAACTTCACAAATAGTCTTTATATTTCTTGTCCACCTGTTTGACTACAAGATATTAATATTGAACCCTAAAAACTGAGAACAACACAATCAACACCACTGGAAGCCATCCCTTTTAGTGTTAGTCACCACTACGCTTTGGATTCTTATTATACAATTAATATTCAAATTATAGAAAGCTAAGTATTAAATAGTCTAGTTCTCTTTTTAGGGATAAATTGAAAAATGACTTAATCAAACATTAATTAGAGGTGCTATATATATAATAATTTTTATGGCTTTTATTTAAATATATGTTTATAATGGTGTTGATTGAGCCATCTTTTAAACAATTTTACTATTCACGAAAAGTTAATAAATGTCTTAAAAACATTCAAAAGTTAACATAATATTTTTTCAAATTTGTTATCTCATAGTAATATGTCAATAATTTTATACGTTTTTATGAAGTACACAAAAATAGAATAAATTCGATGAATATTTACTTAAACTTTCATTTCCACATGATCTCAACGCCTTCCTACTAAATAGAATATTAATAATTTCATATGTTTGAGTAGTTCAAGTCTATTTTGGAATAAATCATGTCTTGATCCTCTTGGAACCTTCAGTCTTCAAATCATAAAAGCAATTGTGGTATGACTTTAACTTGATCCAACCTAACCTTCTAATTTAAGACTTTTATACTCCCTTCATTCCAAAAATAATTTTCGTCTTTTATCATAAATATTTATCCCAAATTATTTATCTAAGTTTAAAACAAAATTAAGGTGTATTGTTTTTCAAATAGGAATCAGAGAGAGCACAAAAGAACTCGTGGAACAATGAAAAATGAACGTAACAGTGGTGTGGAAGGATAATCTTTCCACGTTGCAACACAAGTTAACCACGAATTTGCTTTGAGTACCACAAAAAATGCTTCATATTTACAATCTATAATTCAAGATAATCCTATGTAGGAGCCACATAAGTGGACCACAACGTTTGAACTGGTGGTCGAACACACACAATCCAAAAGAGCAGCTCTCAGTTGGCTGATTCTAATTGGACAAAAATAAGAAATTATAAAGATCTTCCTTTTTTGGGGAGATAACAGAGAATATTCAACTGATAATTTTCCATCACGTATGATGCATGGTCAAAAAAAAAAAGAACTTCTATCTAGCTACTTTTTCTTCTGAATTCTATGGTTGCAAGAAAATTCACAAATGCTAAGGCTAAATTTATATGGCTCCATAGTTTCTAGTCCGATAGAAGTCAACAAAAGCTGTCGCTCGTGGATCGTCTTATCGAACAAAGCAACGATTGTATGTCGGAGGAACATTAGAGTTAAAGCCCTGAAAGATGGGATGAATGGTGGCACGAATGGCAGTGGATTGGGTGGTCGTAGTTGGGACCCAGGCTTGGAAATTGAGGTGCCATTTGAACAAAGGCCGGTATGTTCTCAATTCTTTGTATTCATTCCTGGCCTCATTCATTTGATCCAATCTGCAGGAATCAATAGAAAAGACTCATCTTAGTTCACATACTAGTTTAGATTTATAGACTTACTCTGATAGTGTGAAGATTTTATATGCTGTTCTTATTGTCCCACTTGTGATGTAACTTTTCTTTAGCTTAATCATAGAGATTGGTTTGCAATCACCCTATAACTGACCTGGTTCTGTAAATTTTCTTACACTCAGTGTGAAAAACTTAAAACTAGTCCTGAGAAGGCCACAAGACCTGCACAGATGAGACATGCCATTATACGATAAGCTTCTAATGCAGGTTATAGGATTATTGAAATGATAAAACTGACTCAGTAAATTACTTTTCAACATGTACTAAATTTCTGAAGTTCCATAAGGACGGAGGACTTGATATGGAGATGGGTGAGCAATTTAAAGTATTAACTAAGCTAGTGCTTTTTACCAGGTGAATGAGTACTCATCTCTGAAAGATGAAACTTTATACTCTTGGGCAGAACTGGGTCCAGGGGCCTTCTTCCTACGTCTCGGGGGACTTTGGTTAGTCACTTTCGCAGTTTTGGGAGTACCTATTGCTGCTGCAAGCTTCAATCCTTCAAAGGTAAATTGTTAACTTTGTGCAAGTTCTTTCTCTCAGGAGAGTTCCAAAGTGATTACTCAAGTGTCAATAGTAAAAAAAAGAGCTTTCATTTTCTTTTTCTTCATTTATTTCTAAGTCAAAAATAAAATCAAAGAATCCTCACAATCATTGACATTCAATTTTTCATAATCCTCCTGCAGGATCCTTTAAGATTTCTCCTGGCTGCAAGTACGGGGACTCTTTTTCTTGTTGCACTGATTGTCCTAAGAATTTATCTGGTAAAGTCCTTCAATTGCAGAACTTCAATTTTTTGGTCAAATCATTTAGATCACATTCAATCAATGACCATAATAGGGATAGGAGCTCCGCTGGAGATAGATAATTTGAGAACTTAACTTTTCTAATATTCTACGTAACATTCTAATTCCTGACAATGACCATAATAGGGATGGAGCTATGTTGGAGATAGGCTTTTATCAGCAGTTATACCTTATGAAGAGACTGGATGGTATGATGAGCAGATGTGGGTGAAGCCCCCAGAGGTTAGTGGTCTTTCCTTTGCATACATATTTAACAGGTTCTTTCTCTTTGCTTCCTCTGTTCCTTCTCATTCCCACAGTAGGAAAATATTGCCAGCTTCAAAATGGATAAATTAGGTGACACAGATTGACACCATTATCATCCCCTATTCACTGCTTCACTTGTCACATGGCTGACTTCAGTATCATTTCCTAGTTGTATGCTTCAATCCAGTTCACTAAAATAGGTCATTTATACTACTAGTTACATCAAGCACATTTAAGTAAAGTAAGTCAAGTTGAACTCTTTTGTTAAAAAAAGAAGGTTTACAATATGAACTTTAATCATTGACAAACTGAATCTAACAAGTGCTCATGGATATGAAGAATACATAGCTAGCAACAAGGGGGAAATGGTGTAATATTGCTTGACAAGAATTGTATCACATAATAGATAAGAGCAAGCGCCCAGAGCCCTAACGACTAACAGTGAGGTGAAAATGGTCCAATATAGCATGAAATGGACTTAAAATTTGGTATCACAAATAAAACGCGGGAAATAAAGCTACATGTGAAAGCAATAAGCTGTACTTCCTTGTGTTGGTTAAATCATCAGTCCTTGCACAATACCCTTTTCTTCTTAGCACAAACAGCTATGCTAAAGATTTCAATAAAATAGGTTCTTACTTTTCATGGTATAGAAATGTAGTTATCTTTCCGTGAAACTTTGAGCAACAGATCTTCAAGAAAGTAATAGCATTATCTTTTACTTTAGATGATCCCACAATAACACTACATGATGGAACAACGTCTATACATGAAGCTAATATTAGTTCTGCACTTATAATAATTTATGCTCTAAAAGTCTATAGCCACCTGCAATTCTTGAAAAAATTATCAGAATCCAAGCTCTAAAAGTCTGTAATGATGTTGCACGTATGACATTTAATGTGATTATTCCTTGCAGATCCTAGCTCGGGATAGGCTGTTGGGCTCTTATAAGGTACCAGATTGATCTATAAAATTCATCAGCTGGTTACATCATATTCTAACTGTCAATAGAGTAGATCTTTCCTATTACGAGCTTGACAAATCTGAAAGAATTCATTTACCTAGGTGAAACCAGTCATTAAAATGCTGAAGCAAACGCTAGTTGGAACAGGGGCTTTACTTGTTGCAGCAGTCTCATTATTCATATTTGCAACACCAGTAGAAGATTTTTTCCGCAATACTTTCACAACAAATGAGAACTCATTGAGTTCCACCTCGACAAACAGCACAAATAAACTAGGCATCAGGTATTCTATTGAAAACTTAAGAAGTACAATACTATAAAATTTCATGAGCTTACGTTGTTTCGCTATGTAATTAAAGGAAAGAAGAACTGTTGCGCTTGCCACTGGAAGTCAAGGAGGACGATGATCTAGCAAAAGCTGCCGCTGAAGCAGCTGATGGAAGGCCAGTTTACTGCAGAGATAGGTATTATCGTGCATTGGCCGGTGGACAGTACTGCAAATGGGAAGACTTAGTTAAATAAGAGGGTATATATAAGTGAAGAAAGCTACAGTTAAATTCTGTGATTGCTCAAAAGATCTGTACAATTGAGCCTCTTCTTATAATTTTAAAGAAGAAATTTTGATGTTTTACGCATTAGATAATGCGCATGCAAAGAACAAAAGAAAGAGAATCATAACCCAAAATGTTTACACCCATCATTGAGTTTTTGGCTAAAATCATCCTTAATCTATACCCAAAACTTAACATACATCCTTAAAACATCCTTCAAGTATTTAAAAGTGAACAATTTTCATCCTTATACTTGAATTTATTAGAAAACTAACAAATACCACAAAAATTAAGCATCGTTT
The DNA here is from genome assembly GCF_001406875.1 of Solanum pennellii. Lineage (NCBI taxonomy): Eukaryota > Viridiplantae > Streptophyta > Magnoliopsida > Solanales > Solanaceae > Solanum > Solanum pennellii. The sequence goes on along the minus strand of NC_028638.1, from coordinate 58,112,541 downwards.
CATAATTATTATTCTTGGATACATCAAAAATACTATCGTGAACTTTTTCGTAATTGAGTTTTGCATTATGCAATATCTTTTAATTTGACTTTTATTTAATTTATTTTTCATGTAATTTGATATTAAAAGTATTATTAGCTGAATATGTTTCTTCTCAATTAAATATGCTAGAAGCGGCGTTTGTTAGAGAATTTCGCTTCTAATAATGTAGAATAAAATTCAAATGCGAGACATAATCAATATTTTGATTACTTCTTGACCCAAAAATTTATTGTTCTAAATACAGTTTGACTTTGAAAAAAGTAAAGATAATTGAACTTCAACTTCTTTACGTTATTAAATGAGAAAAAGAGCGGATCATGTATCCTCACACATTTCAAATATTTTTTTGTTTCAATAAGTAATGGTTTCTAAGATTTTTAATATTTTTTAAAAAACTTCTTATAGCAGGTAATGAAATTATGTAAAAAACTTTTGTTGATAGTCATGTGAATTACTCATGTTTTTTAAGATCCTTCCGTTTTTTGGCAATATCTAACATAAAGATGAAAATTGTTAACTTTTAAATACTTGAACGATATTTTCTGCTAAGAATGATATTTTAAGGATCTAGTTTAATTTTGTGAGATAATTTAAGAATGTTTTTAGCCAAAAACTCTCCATCGTTGGATCAAAATGCCTATGTGATGCAAGCGATAATTTGAGGAAAAATAATAGTTTCCCACCTGTTTGAATATTTATTATCATCAAAACCAATACTTGAAACCGATAACAATCTCTCCCTTCACTACGAAAATAAAGTGAACACTGTAAAACAAACAAGGTGGAAGCAAATTTAGGAATCCTTCTTCTTAGGGATGAACCTTTATTCAGTTGTGCTCAAATCTTCCCCTATTTGAGGAACCCTATCTCATAAAAATTTACTACTACTACTTATTGAAGAAACCTTACCCCAGACCACGAACCAGGTTCGTGTAAGTTGCTTTTAAGTAGAGACAGAATAGAGACACAAACACTTATTGAATTAAAAACCTTCCTCACTCAAGGAAGGAAAAACCTCGTTTTATTAATTCAAATATAAGATTTTGTGATTACAACTCAATAATCAAAAAGTCTTATCTCTACTACTCCCTCGATTTACTCCAATCGATCTCTCCAAAAGGCCAAACCCGCCTTTTGTTACAACTCTCACTAACACTCAACCCTACAAAGAGCCAAACCCACCCTTTGTACAATAAACTGTAAATTACAATCAAAACAAAAACAAGACAAATAGTTTTACTCGATAAAACTTTCTCACTCAAGAATGTTTTAAACGTAGCAATCCTATCAACCTTGAAGACTTCAATTTGATGAATAATTCTCCCTCGTTCTCTGCGTGAAGTCGTGTTTTTCTTCCTCTGCCTCGTGTGCTTCTTATAGAGTTTTTGCCTTGTACAATCCCTACTAATAAGGTAAGAAAGTTATGTTTAAACAAGGATTCTTTTTTAAATTAGAATCCTTATTATACACCACTTTCTTCCTTAATAATATATTTAAGGTTTTCCTTATTTGTATTGACTTGTACCTTTAATATATTACTTTGACTTTGACAAATAACTCTATTTTACTTGATCTCGGACTTCTTTCGCTGCGTACATTTTCTACTGTTCTTTGCGCTTTTTGTCTATCATCAAAACGAATTAACGATTCTATCACGTTCTATCACTTATAATTTAACACAAATAGAATATAATCTCCAATTCATACAATTGCGGCAGCACTGCTTGAGTGTCAGAATCAGCAGCAAAAGATTACATAAAACAGACAGTATTGTCAACTATTAAAAATTTGAGGATTTACGAGTTAAATGTTTTTACCCTAAAATCTAATCACTAACATTCTAGCATGATTCAAGCCAAAATTTGTTATTTTCAACTTTTAATTACTACTAATCTTTGCCAGTTTTTGTTTATCCGTCTTGCTATAGAGTGGGATTACGAGAAAGGCAGAAGTACTTACTTGAATTAACTTGGCAGTAGGCAAAAGCTCCTTAATAGATATCCAAATTTTTAAATCAATTATTTATGTTACAACACTACTACTGGTCTTGCTATTCATGTATGATAACGGGCCTTTACTTCCAACAAGGCCTTTATGCATTGAAAAATGGGCGACTTTCACATATAACAAACAAAAAATTCATATTTGTATGCTATAGCAAACTTTGAATAATTGCGCTTCACAGCAAACATAAAAACTGTATAATTCGCTATACATATACAAGTGTATAATCCGCTGGCCTAAATTGTATAATTCGCTGGCCTAAATTGTATAATTCGCTGGCCTATTTCGCTGCAATTGTATAATTAGCTTTGCATACAGTTGAATCGAATTAAAATGTATGTATATTGCATAATTATAAGTGTATAGCAAGAAGATATATGTTTTTCTCACTTTATACAAAAACAGAAACACAATATATACACTTCTGTTGTATAAAGCTAGAAAAAATTGTATTTCACTGCAATTGTATAATTCGCAATTGTATAATTCTTTGGCCTTTTTCTCTGCAATATTAAAAGTAAAATGTTTGTAAATTGTATAATTAAGTGTATAACACGAAGATATACATTTTTGCATGTGTATATACAATTTTCTCTCGCTTTATACAAAACAGAAACAGAAATTATACACTTCTGTGTATAAAGCGAGAGAGGCGAGAATGGGAGAGTGGCGAGCGAGACTTTTGGGAGAGAGACGCCTGGCAAATTTTTGCCAACGTTTGCTATGGAGCATAATTAAATCAAACCCTAGCTATTCCATTTAATTTAGGTTATTAGTTTGCTATTATATACAATTTTCCCTTAAAAAATGTAGGGAAAAAGGATAAATATATTTTTAAATTATTTTTTTGGGATATTGGTGTTTCTGTCGTTCATAAATTAGAGTATATATGCGCTTCACTCTAACGAAGGGGCAGGGGCACCAATGTCCTCAAAGTATGACGGAAGGGACATCAATGTCTCAAAAGTATGACGATAGGGGCACAAATATCTCAAAAGTATGACGATAAGGGCATAAATATTCCAAAAGTATAACGGCAGGGACACCAATATTCCAAAAGTATGACGCCAGGAACACTAATATTCTAAAAGTATGACGAATGATATTTACATATTATTTAAAATAATTTAAGGATATATCTATCCTTTTTCCCAAAAACGTAACCAAAGAATTTAAAGTTGGGCATTTTATAGAGATCTCACATATTTGGGGCTATGCATTCATTAGAAAGTGTTCCAAATTTTGGATTTCTTTTTTTTACTTTCACATAAATTTAAACCGATTCAGTAATAGCATAATAATAACATTTAAAATTACACACACTGATAGTGTGAAAGATTTCCTCTATTAGTCTAGTTTTTTTTAATCATAATATGCAATGTTCGACAAGGTTATTATATGTGGTATCAGTATACACCAAGCTAGTGTTTGGCCATGAATTTTTAAATATTCTTGATAAATATTATTTGAGATAAAATTTGGGTGAAATTTTACCATGTGTTTGGCCATAGAATTTGTGAAATATATTTCACTTTTAAAAAAAAATATGATTTATACCCATAAATTTTAAAAACTATCAAAACTAACTATAAATTTGTATTACAAGTCAATTGGATGTTCATTACAATAATAACAAATAGTGTCCATGACACTAGTAAGTGCAACAAACATCATTTAATACATTGTGAAGTAGACGAAGCACATGATTTTTGACTTTGTTACCTTGAGCTAATTTTTAATCATTTTCATCAACAATCATATCATTATTTAATATTCACTAAATATTTCATCACTATTGTGGTGTTCACGTAAAAAATTATGTAATACAACGCAAATAGCTACTATAGAGGGTATTTTTTTAAAAGATAAAAGTTCGGGTAAAATTTTAATTTTCAAAAGATTCTAAATAATGAGATTTGACCGAAATATTGGAAAAAACTAGTATTTGAAAATTTGAGAAATTTGCCAAAAATATTTGTCAAATAATGGCAAATTCTATGGACAAATATTATTTGCCAAATTTTTTCCCAAATATTATTTGGGAAATCTATGGCCAAACGGATATACTTAATAGTTAATTATTCATATGTCCTATTTGAATTAAGGGAAAATGCACAAGTACCCCCTTAACCTTATACAAAGATCCTATTACCCCCTCAACTTATTTTATAAATAATTTTCTACCCCTTTTCGGCCTACGTGGCACTAGATTGGAAAAAAAGTCAACCAGTGTTAGACCCACAATATAGTGTCATATAGGCCGAAAAGGGGTAGAAAATTATTAATAAAATAAGTTTAGAGGGTAATAGGACCTTAAGAATAATATAAGTGTGTCTCTAAAACTTTGGACACAGGTTAAGGAGGTACTTGTGCATTATCCTTTGAATTAATGATCAAAAGTAAATAATAAATATTTAAATGCCTAAGAGCCATTTTATTAGAGGTAAAATAAGTATTTTAAAATAAATTATTATTTAATATTATATATATATATATATATATATATATATATATATATATA
>NC_028638.1:58086318-58105241 GCF_001406875.1 Solanum pennellii | reverse complement strand
CATTTTTAGATGAATTAAAAAGAAAAGTGAATTTTATAAAAAGAGATAGGAGAAAAAATTATTTATTTTTTTGATTAGACAATTGCTCTACCCATTTACATGTCCTGGACACATGATTGGATCTGATTGTTTTGACCGTCTTAAAAAGTTAATTAAATTTATTTTTTTAATTATTTTTAATTTTTGAGAGTATTTAACATTATTAAAAATAACTCAAAATAAGTTAAAAGCAAAAAATAAATATTTGCTTACATTTATATTTAATTTAAAAGTTCTTTTATTTTAATTTTTTATTTTTTAAGTTAATACAAACGACCATTAAAGAGATGTGAAGTTATTACCTAGTTAGTTGGTGAGTTGGCAGGAAAGAGTGGCGTGAAAGACATTGAATCAGCTAAAGAGCATAACATGTGGGGAGTTTGAAACAAAAGGCTCTCTCACCTTTCTTCTCCAACTTATAAATACATGCAAATTTTCAGTCAAAACGTTTTTTTTCTCGCTTTTATATCGCATTTATAAATCAAAGAGTTCAGATAGTAGCCTATGTTTTTTTTAATATCAATAATTGGGTAATATTGATTTATATACTCCTCATTTCAAGTTTGACATGAGAATTTTGATAAAACTAATTTGTTATGATTATACTTGTCACTTATCTCACGGTACCATCGACATGCATATTCATATGTTTGACCATACTGGTTAGAGGAGAGTGTTTTTATGCATTACGTACAACTCAATTATATTGGTCCTAAACACTTATTTTTGAATCATTTTTTTAGGGGGTGGGGTGCGTCTGTAAAAATATCAGGAAATACTTGCCATTTTAAAATATCTCCTCTAAAAATCGACAGTTGGACCAACAAAAAATAAATTCACATGAAGTATATGCTAGTTCATTAACTCGTTGCCAATCTGGAGCCATAATAAGTAAATGAAATTACAAATGACAGTGTTATTTACAACTAAAATAATAGTAATAATATACTATTATTTATAATGTTTTATATACCGTGGTGTTAGTAAATATTATAAGTTTCAAAAGCTAGAAATTCACTACTCTCTCTATATAGTATTTGATTAAGCAATATAACTAGACATTGTGTGGACTAGAGTGTGCACAAATGTATCGGGGTTTTATTCACAACCCTGTACGATCCAAGGGGCACATATCGGGTCAACGGGTCTGACTCTAGTATATGTTAAATCAGTCGCTGGCTTAACTCAACCTCAAATAGAGGATCTAATGGGCTTAGATATGATATCATGTTATATGAATCTTTATCCTAAATATATAACCTCAAAATCAAGATAAAAAAGAGAAGAACTACTCAATCATATAATCCTGAGATCTTGTCCCAATCCAAATGTGGGGTCATCTACGAATGTAATTATACCCGAGAATGTCACAATTATATAACAAACATGATAAGATAATTTGCAAAATATTCCCAAATGGAGCCTTATACAAAATCTTCAAGGTAACTACAATCAATAGGACATAAGAGAAAACTGTCGATACATATTATCCCTTAGCATGTATCCTAAAAAGAAGAAAGAAAATATACAAAAAGTTTTTTTTTTCCATTCAGTGTTCAGAGTCCGTATTGGAGCTCCAATCAAAGTTTGATTGCGCTTTGTAACGCCCATTCGAAGTGACGCTCCCAACAAGATTTTCTCCATACTTGGGGCTTGAACACGAAACCTCTAGTTAAGGGTGAAACACTATCACCAATGTACCACAACTTAATATACAAAAAAGAAAAATTACGTGTACATTTGGTAGTTGGTTTACTATCTATATAATTCTTGCCATCATTCGGATTAAGCTTCTTCTTGCCTGTTAACAGACTCTAACCAAAAAACCAAACTTGAAAGTTGTGATATCCTTATTTTATGTGGAGAAGGTATATATTTCTTTTCAAAATTATTTTATCATGCTTTAAGACTACAAGCAAAATCGATCGATCCTAAAATCCAGAAATGAATCACATTTTAGAATTAACACAATAACTAACTTCTTTATTCGTTTTGTATTTTTATTATCAAGAGCCCTCTAATTCATTCTCCTAATGTTAATAGAATACTAATTTTTGGGACTGGGAGTTCACGTGTTTCTATTGTATTTTACCCCCTACACAAAATGACAATAATATATTCTCGTTTTTCATCGATAATTAGGGGTATCTAACATTAAATAATGTCGATTCGTTTAGTTACTAGACCTGTCTAGTCTTTGTCCGTTTTTGTTTGAATAGAGCAACTAGAAAAAACAGAGTTCAATAATTGATTTTGTTATAACAGATTACTATATATAACAAAAATGATTAGTAATTGGGAAAACAAAGAAATAAACATAATCATATTAGAATAAAATATATAACTTCAACTCGAAAAGTAAACAATCATGATCATTCGAAATTGGGACATTTGAATTAATTCTCGGAAGGTAGAATTTCGACTTTCACCAATTATCTACCTTTTCTTTTTTGGCAACTTTCATATATAGCAAATAAAAAATTTATATTTGTATGCTATAGCAAAGTTTGCATAATTGCGCTCCATAGCAAACATATAAACTGTATAATTCGCTATACATATACAGTTGAAGCAAATTATATGAAACGAAGTGTATAAAACAAGAAAGAGAAAGATACTTGGGCAGAGAATTGTATAAAATGAAGTGTATAAAACGAATTGTATTATTATAAGTGTATAGAACGATTATATACAATTTGAATTTGTATAAAATGAGAAAGAGAGAAAGACAAAAGAGACTTGACAAAGAATATACAATTGAATCGAATTGTATAAAACGAGAAAGAGAGAAATTAGATACAATTTGAAAATTGTATAAAACGAGAAAGAGAAAAAGGCAAAGAAACTGGGCAGGGGAGTATTTTTATTGTATAATTATAAGTGTATAGGACGAAAATATATGCACTTGCATGTGTATATACAATTTTCTCACGCTTTATACAAACAGAAACACAATTTATACATTTCGCTTCTGTTTGTATAAGTGAGAAAGGCGAGGGTGGCGAGCGAGATTTGGGAGAGTGGCGAGCGAGATTTGGGAGAGTGGCGAGCGAGATCTGGAAGAGGGGAGAGAGGGGAGCAAAAATATATGTATTTATACAATTTTCTCTGCTTTATACAATTGGAAACAATTTTTATACACTTGTGTTTGTATAAAAAGTGAGGAAGCGAGCGAGAGATTGGAGAAGAGTGGCGAGATATTTGGGAGAGAGGCGCCTGATAATTTTTTGCAAACGTTTGCTATGGAGCACAATTAAATCAAATCCTAGCTACTCCATTTATTTTAGGTTATTAGTTTGCTATTATATACAATTTTCCCTTTTATTTTTCAGACAAATAAAGTTTACTCCTAAAACTTAACACTACCCATTTCTGTATGAACCCGTGAACCACTAAACACTATATATTGTTCACTAATGGTAAAGATACTTTTCCCCCATTATCTATATTATAACTGTAGTACTGGAAGTTGGAAATCTTCAAGTTCTCTTCGTGAAATCTACAGCATTTGTCAATCTGATTATTTAAATTGGACTGTAACTTGAGTAAGAATTCACTACCAACTGAATCTGTAAAAAGATATAATAGTAAAGAAATGGGAATAGAGGTGCCATTGTGGTGGAATCGTAAGTAAAATTTTCATTCTTTACCATGCTTTACTTGAGACTTTTTGGAGTGACTTCAAATTAGTCAAGTCGCAAAACAGCTATCCAGATATCAGCTAATAAAAAGAGATTCTATATCAAAACCTATGATTAAAAATGAATGAGAACTTATCACTCTCGCACTTGAACCAATAGTAGGATGGAAAAATTTTGGATTTCTGTTTCTATTCTGGCTTTTCTTGTGCAAATGAGCAAACGGTTAAGTGGAAGGTGAAAAGAGGTTAGCACTGACTACAAAAAATAAAAGACGGAAGATAAAATGATGAAAGGAGAATACGCATTACCATTTTGTACTCTAAATTCTTTGATTACTTACGTTAAGAAATGTGATTTCTGTGAATGCGATCCTTCTTTTTATAGTCGTTTTTCCTTCTTTAATCTCTATTTATCAGTTATTCTGCTAGGCTGGATCTTCCCGATAATTCATAAAAAGAAAACAACCTCACCAGTAGCCTCATCACTTCACTACACTTTAACACTCTTTTAATTTCCTATATATATTACCTTAAGTTTCTCATTGCTTGTTCATTCAATTCCCTTTATTAATGCAGAAGTCCAAGGGAACTAATGAGTGGAAAAACACAAAAAAATAATCAAAATGTCTACATACCCGTTGATAGTTGTAGTTGTTGTACTTGTATGCCTATGTCACATGTCTGTGGCAATGGAGGAGAAAAAAACATACATCATTCACATGGCTAAATCACAAATGCCAGCAACTTTTGATGATCATACTCACTGGTATGATGCGTCCCTCAAATCGGTCTCTGAATCAGCGGAGATGATCTATGTTTATAACAATGTTATCCATGGTTTTGCAGCTAGGCTTACAGCTCAAGAAGCTGAATCCTTAAAGACCCAACCTGGGATTCTCTCTGTTTTGCCTGAGGTGATATACCAACTCCACACTACTCGGACACCTCTTTTTTTGGGTCTTGATAACAAACCTGATGTCTTTAATGACTCAGATGCTATGAGTAATGTCATCATTGGAGTACTCGATTCAGGAATTTGGCCAGAGAGAAGGAGCTTTGACGATACCGGATTAGGACCTGTTCCCGAGTCATGGAAAGGTGAGTGTGAGTCTGGCATCAATTTCAGTTCTGCCATGTGTAACAGAAAGCTTATTGGAGCGAGGTATTTTTCTAGTGGTTATGAAGCTACTCTTGGACCAATTGATGAGTCCAAGGAGTCTAAATCTCCAAGGGACAATGAAGGACATGGAACACACACTGCTTCTACAGCAGCTGGTTCAGTTGTTCAGGGAGCTGGCCTTTTTGGTTATGCTTCAGGAACTGCTCGTGGAATGGCCTATCGTGCCAGAGTTGCCGTTTACAAGGTTTGTTGGCTTGGGAAATGCTTTGGCCCCGACATATTGGCAGGTATGGACAAAGCCATTGATGATAATGTTAATGTGCTTTCATTATCACTTGGTGGAGAGCATTTTGATTTCTACAGCGACAATGTTGCAATTGGAGCATTTGCTGCAATGGAGAAGGGTATTATGGTTTCTTGCTCTGCTGGAAATGCTGGACCTAATCAATTCAGTTTGGTCAACCAAGCTCCTTGGATCACCACCGTGGGTGCCGGAACAATTGACCGTGATTTTCCAGCATATGTAAACCTTGGCAATGGTAAAAATTTCTCCTGTGTTTCACTTTACGCGGGTTATCCATTACCCAGTGGGATGCTTCCCTTGGTGTATGCAGGTAATGCAAGCAACGCAACCAATGGAAATTTCTGTATAATGGGAACCTTAATTCCTGAGAAAGTTAAAGGAAAAATTGTGCTGTGTGACGGAGGGGTTAACGTTAGAGCTGAAAAGGGTTATGTGGTAAAATCAGCCGGTGGAGCCGGCATGATTTTTGCTAACAATGTAGGAAATGGGCTGGGGCTAGTGGCTGACGCCCATTTACTTCCAGCGGCGGCTGTGGGTCAATTAGATGGCGATGAAATCAAGAAGTATATAACATCAGATCCTAATCCAACGGCCACGATTCTTTTGGAGGAACAATGGTAGGAGCCCAACCAGCATCGATTCTTGCAGCGTTCAGTTCCAGAGGCCCAAATTCCATCACGCCGGAGATACTTAAGCCGGATATCATCGCGCCAGGTGTCAATATTCTGGCCGGTTGGAGCGGTGCAGTCGGTCCTACGGGGTTGCCTGAGGACGATAGACGGGTCGAGTTCAACATTATCTCAGGCACATCTATGTCGTGTCCACACGTGAGTGGCATAGCGGCTTTGGTCAAAGGAGTCCACCCAGAATGGAGCCCCGCCGCCATTCGTTCGGCGCTCATGACCACCGCTTACACCACCTACAGGAACGGCGGAGCACTACTAGACGTAGCTACCGGAAAACCATCTACACCTTTCGGTCACGGCGCTGGGCACGTGGATCCCGTTTCAGCGGTGAACCCAGGTCTTGTTTACGACATAAACGCCGATGATTACCTCAATTTCCTGTGTGCATTGAAATACAGTCCATCACAAATCAATATCATAGCAAGAAGAAACTTCACATGTGATTCAAGCAAAATATACAGCGTCACAGATTTGAATTACCCTTCATTTGCAGTTGCATTCCCTGCCGATACCGGTTCAAACACAATCAGATACAGCCGGACACTGACTAATGTTGGACCGTCTGGAACATACAAAGTTGCTGTTACTTTGCCCGATAGTTCCGTGGAAATTATAGTTGAACCTGAAACAGTTAGTTTCACTCAGATTAATGAGAAGATATCGTATAGTGTGAGTTTTACTGCTCCATCAAAGCCCCCATCTACCAATGTATTCGGCAGAATTGAGTGGTCAGATGGGACACATCTGGTCACTAGTCCAGTTGCAATTTCTTGGTCATGAATTATATGAACAAAGAGCTATATATAGCTGCTATCGATTTAATGTAAAGTTAATCAAAGAAATTTATGCTTCTTGCTCACAGTACAGTGATGTTTCGTACCAAGTATTGTATCTGAGTGTGGTTTTAGGTACTGTATCTCATATACTTTTGACATTATTTTCAGCCAAGTATCACTTAATGTTTCATATATACTTGTATTGATGCATAAATATATGAATCTTTGATTCTTTCAAGATTTCACACTGGTTACAGATCGAACATGTCACTTGGAATGAATAACATGCATGAAGCTCCGAACTGGGTATAGTCAATACTCTCAAATAAAAAAGAAATTGATCTCTCGTTGATTTCATATCAAATCAAATATCTAAAAATCTCTATTGATACCTCATAAAGAAAGCTTTTTATTTTGTTAGATAAATAATTTCCTTTCTTTACGTCGAAACAAACTCTGTTAAAAAAAATAAAATATGTCATAATTTTAAGAGTCTATCTGGCACATACAGACTTTAAGGGCATGGTAGCCTGACAATCCTTCCAAGTTAAAAGGAATTTATCTTTCAAAGAAATTAGAGGGGAAGTTTGGAACGAGTCTTTGACTCACCTAAATTTATTTTAAACTTAAATTGGTTAAAAATTAAGTTGAATCATAATTGTTTAATTTGACATGTTTAATCTCAATAATTTTAACATACTATTATTTAACTTTTGTAGACACAATTTGATTTTCAACTCAAGATTTTATTTTTATTTTTATTTTTTAAAAAAAGTAAAAAATGGATAAGTAAATCCTAAAAGATAAAATATAGATAGTAATTTTTACCTTCAAAATAGGAACACACATTATATCAATGCAAATAAAGAGTTTTACAACAGACTGAGATTGGAGGTTAAATTAGGTTCAATTGAGGATTCTTTTAGGTTAAGACGTGAATAAATTGAGATTGAACTCAATTCAAATTATCTTGAGCCTAATCCTTGAAATTTAGGACAAATTAAACATGTTACCTATATTTGAACTCATTTTTAACACTAATAAATGATCAATTTATTATTGAATTGACAAACTCATAAACTGGTTACGCTCTGGTAAACATAGAAATTCATCATAAGTTTTGACAATCACACATGTTTTGTCTTACAGCTCATTTCGTCCTAACGCTTATTTTTATACTGGATGGTCTTTAAAAATATTAGGAAATAGTTGCCAATTTTTTTTTATTTATAATGAAGCATGTATCCTATTCAAAATATCCCCACTTAAAAAAAATCAACAGTTGGACCAGCAAAAAATAAATAGGTTGAAAGTATCTGATAGTCATTAACTCTATCATTGCCAATCTGGCAACACAATAAGTCCATAAGTAAATGAAATTCCACATGACAGTGTTATTTACCAGTTGTAAAATGACAACTAATATTCACCTATATGGTTTATAATGTTCTATACTGTTTATACCGTGTTGCTGACAAATATTATAGGACTAGAAGTTATTCATTCAATGAAAGAAAGTTTTAAGTTTCATAGAAGGTTAAGTTTTAAGTTTCATAGAAGCAACAAATAAAGAATTTTATGATAATAATATAATTATTGCTATATTATATTTAATGGTAACAGTAAATTTGGGTGGGTATTAATTGTAACTAACAGTTTCTATAAATGTTGTTGAAGGTTTTATTCGCATTAAATGTAATGACATTAACTCAATTATTGCTAAATATTTTTGCTGTTATAAGGGAATATTTATTTCCCCTAAATGTCTATTTTTGTAGTGACTAGAAATTTTGTACTCTATACACGTTGAAGCTTTAGCCTCAATGTAAGAAATCATGTATGATAGAACAAATATCGAATAAATTTTGGACTCAATCTCAAAAGCTAGCTCAAAGAAAGAGGATTATCCAAAGTCATTGTATGATAGTACAATGATATGAGATCATTCGTATCACCACCCCAACTTGGTCCGTGGATCCCATATCACACTCAATAAATCGACTTTGATAACATGTTAAATTAGTCTTGAATCAAATTAATCAACCTCAAATTCTATATCAAAGAGAGAAGAATTGTCCAGATCATATAAGGAGTCCTAAGATTTCGTCCCAATAACACATAATATCATTCTCATCAGCAAATCTACGAATTCAAGTATGTAGCCTACACCCAAGAATGTCACATTTAAATAATAAAAGAACACGATTAGATAATTTGCAAATATATTCCCAGGTCTTATACTATTCAACTGTCGTTACACGTACTTTTTCCTAATTTGAAAGAAGCAAGAAAATATATACAAGATTACTTGTACATTTTGTAGTTCGTTTATTAACTAATAATATCATTATATATATTTGTATAATTCTTGCCAGCAATTGGATTAAGCTTGCTCTTGCTTGTTTCCAGATCATACTCTAACTAAAAACAAAACTTAAAAGCTTTTGATTTCTTTATTTTAATTGTGAAAGGTACATCTTTATTTTCAAAATTATTTTATTATATGTTCAAAGGCTACTAGAAAAGGTAGTCTCAAACACTACAAGTCCTCTATTTCATAGTATATAATAGTACTAATTTGGGGACACGGGATTCACAAACAATTAAAATGTCTCGTTTTTCATCGATATTTAGGGTATCTACCATTAAATAATGTTGATTTGTTTAATTACTAGACCCCGCACCTACGTTGAACCTTGTCTGTTCTTGTTTGAATAAAGCAACTACAAAAAAACAGAATTTTCAATAATTATTTTTGTCTTATAACAAATATGATTAGTCAAAAAGAAAATAAATACTAAAATATTTCGTGATGGTATATCTAATTTAAACTCGAAAAACAAAACATCGTAATAGTTAGAAAATAGGATATTTGAATTAATTCTCGAAAGATAGAATTTAACATCTCACCAACCATCTACCTTCTTCTTCTTTTTTTTTCCACACAAATAAATGTTACTCCTAACACTAAAAGCTACTCCATTTCTGTATGGACCCGTGAACCACTATTGTTCATAATGGTAAAGATTTATTTCTCCTTTTATCTTTATTATTATAGTTATTGGAAGTTGGAAATCGTCAAGCCTTTTCATGAAATCTACAGCATTTATTAATCTAACGATCTAGATCGAAGTGTCCTTCAGCAATGAATTTCCCCACCAACTGAAATCTGTAAAAAAAAAAAAGATCTACTATTAATGAGAATAATTAACCATACGGAATACTTTGCTCCATCTCTTCATTGGGGATAAACGCTTTTTAATAAAAGTAATTTCACGTCAAAAACTATGATTGAGAATAAAAGAGTACTTATTAATCCCTCGCCATCTTTGTGGATGGCCATTAAAAGAAAATGAAATTTGGATGGCAACTTGAAGAATTTTGCGATTCTTTTTTTTTGGTAGCTTTTCTTGTGCAAATGAGCAAATGGTAAAGTGGAAGGTGAAAAGAGGTTCACTGACTAGAAAAGCAAAAAAGAAGTGGATAAAAAGGCGGAATGGAAGATAACGTGATGAAAGGAGAATACGCATTACCATGAAATACTTTGTTTACATACGTTAAGAAATGTGATTTCTGTGAATGTGATCCTTCTTTTTTTACTCTTTAATATCACTTGGTCTGCTAGGCTGGCTGTTTCCAATCATTCATAAAAAGAAAACAACATCAACATCTCCTCATCAGTAGCCCCACTCTTTTAATTTTCCTATATATATTACCTTAAGTTTCTCATTGCTTGTTCATCCACTCCCTTTTATTAATGCAGCAGTCCAAGCAAAATAATAATCAAAAATGTCTACATACACACTGCTAGTTGTTGTACTTGTGTGCCTATGTCACATGTCTGTGGCAATGGAGGAGAAGAAAACATACATCATTCACATGGCTAAATCACAAATGCCAGCAATATTTGATGATCATACTCACTGGTATGACGCGTCCCTCAAATCCGTCTCTGAATCAGCAGAGATGATCTATGTTTATAAAAACGTAGTTCATGGTTTTGCAGCAAGGCTTACAGCTCAACAAGCTGAATCCTTAGAGACCCAACCTGGGATTCTCTCTGTTTTGCCTGAGGTGATATACCAACTCCACACTACTCGGACACCTCTTTTTTTGGGACTTGATAGAAGTGTTAATATCTTTCCTGAGTCCGATGCTATGAGTGATGTCATTGTCGGAGTACTCGATACAGGGGTTTGGCCGGAGAGAAAGAGCTTTGACGATACTGGATTTGGACCTGTACCAGATTCATGGAAAGGTGAGTGTGAGTCCAGCACCAACTTCAGTTCTGCCATGTGTAACAGAAAGCTTGTTGGAGCGAGGTATTTTTCTAGGGGTTATGAAACTACTCTTGGACCAATTGATGAGTCCAAGGAGTCTAAATCTCCTAGGGATGATGATGGACATGGAACACACACTGCTTCTACAGCAGCTGGTTCAGTTGTTGAGGGTGCTAGCCTTTTTGGTTATGCTTCAGGAACTGCTCGTGGAATGGCCTATCGCGCCAGAGTTGCCATGTACAAAGTTTGCTGGCTTGGGGGATGTTTTAACTCTGACATATTGGCAGGTATGGACAAAGCCATTGATGATAAAGTTGATGTGCTTTCATTATCACTTGGTGGAAGCACACCAGATTACTACAAAGACAGCATTGCAATTGGAGCTTTTGCTGCTATGGAGAAGGGTATTTTGGTTTCTTGCTCTGCTGGAAATGCTGGACCTAATCAATTCAGTTTGGCCAACCAAGCACCTTGGATCACCACAGTCGGTGCTGGAACAATTGACCGTGATTTTCCAGCATATGTAAGCCTTGGCAATGGTAAAAATTTCTCCGGCGTTTCACTTTACGCGGGTGATTCATCATTTAATAAAATGCTTCCCTTGGTGTATGCTGGTAATGCCAGCAATGTAACCAGTGGAAATCTCTGTATGATGGGTACCTTAATTCCTGAGAAAGTTAAAGGCAAAATTGTGCTGTGTGACAGAGGGATTAGCGCTCGAGTCCAAAAGGGTTTTGTGGTAAAAGCGGCTGGTGGAGCCGGCATGGTTTTAACTAACACCGCCGCAAACGGGGAGGAACTAGTAGCTGACGCCCATTTACTTCCAGCGGCGGCGGTGGGTCAAAAAGCCGGTGATGCAATCAAGAAATATTTATTCTCAGATCCTAATCCAACGGCCGAAATTCTTTTTGGAGGAACAAAAGTAGACATCCAACCGTCACCGGTTGTCGCAGCGTTCAGTTCTAGAGGCCCAAATTCAATCACCCCGGAGATACTCAAACCGGATATTATCGCGCCCGGTGTAAACATTCTGGCCGGTTGGACCGGAACCGTCGGCCCGACGGGGATGGCTGAGGACGATAGACGGGTCGAGTTCAACATTATCTCAGGCACATCCATGTCGTGTCCACACGTGAGTGGCTTAGCGGCTTTGATAAAAGGAGTCCACCCAGAATGGAGCCCCGCCGCCATTCGTTCGGCGCTCATGACCACCGCTTACACCGTCTACGAGAACGGCGGAGCACTAGTAGATGTCGCCACCGGAAAACCATCTACACCTTTCGACCACGGCGCTGGACACGTGGATCCCGTTTCGGCGGTGAACCCAGGTCTTGTTTACGACATAAACGCCGATGATTACCTCAATTTCCTGTGTGCATTGAAATACAGTCCATCACAAATCAATATGATAGCAAGAAGAAACTTCACATGTGATTCAAGAAAAAAATACAGCGTCACAGATTTGAATTACCCTTCATTTGCTGTTTCATTCGTTGCCGGGAGTGACGGTTCAAACACAATCAAGTACAGCCGGACATTGACTAATGTTGGACCGGCTGGAACATACAAAGTTACAGTTTCTTCCCCAAATAGTTCAGTGAAAATTATAGTCGAACCTGAAACATTGAGTTTCACTCAGATTAATGAGAAGAAATCGTATACTGTGAGTTTTACTGCTCCATCGAAGTCCTCGGTTACGGATGTATTCGGTAGAATTGAGTGGTCAGATGGGAAGCATGTGGTTAGTAGTCCAGTTGCAATTTCTTGGTCATGAATTATATGAAGACATAGCTATAGCTTCTGTTTATTTTATGTATAAGTTGATGTTTTTATGCTTTTAAGTTTCATTCCAGCACAAAAGTTTGTAGATGGTCTCAAGATTTTTTTATGGATAACATGAAAGAATCAAAGAAATGTATGCCTTATACAATATCTTGCTCACTGTACAGTATTTAAGCAATTCTAATTGTGAACTGTACCTACATACATCTCTTATCTCTGTGGTTTTGTTGAACTGTATCTCGTATACTAAGTATCGTAAGCAATTCTAATTGTCCTGATCTAATGTACGTCCACTTGCGTTAGTTTTCGTTCACTCGAAAGTCTGATAGTTAGCCTTTCTTTCTACTCTCCTACTTAAGCTTAAGCTTGAGGTAACCATATTAAATTCAGAGGCGGAGCAAGAATCATATATTATTATAAGAGGAAACAAAAAAAGTCAAAAGTTAAATTACAATTTTATCTTTACTATAAATTAACATGTTATAAAAGCATTTAATTATTTAGTTTAAATGTTAAATTGTATTATTTTAATAAAAATGTAGATGACTTTTGTATTTTCTTAAATTAATTCTTAATTAAAATATAAACAAATAATTAAATGTTTGGAATGTGAAAAGACATATTTTAATTGTACATGTATATCCTAGAATAATTACTGGCATATGAAAAGAGTGACCCCCCATTTATTTGATTAATGCCACTGATTTTATTTATTTGATTTATTATTACTAAGATATTAAAAGTGTGTTATTATATATGAATGAATTAGTAATAAATTATAAAGATAACTTGTAATTGCCTCATTTATTACTAATTACAATGATTTGTGTTTTTCATCTTTTTAATTATTCATTCAAACTAGACTAGATTCCAAGTTCAAAGCAATAATTATTAGTGGTAATGTTATTTCTCTTATTAAGTTTAACTATGATTTGTATTTTTCATCTTTCCATTTATCTATATATTAAAGACTATTATTTAGAACTGAAAAATATAGAATTTAAACAGACATTTTTACTACTATTTAAGAACTAGGTGATAGTCATTGAAAAATGAAAGAAATTGTTATTCAACTGATAATCAAAAAACTATTCCATCTATGATAGGCAAAAAAGCCATGAAAAAATAGAATACATGAGGTGGGAAGAAGAACTTGAAGACTTCTTTTTAGACATGCCTAAGTCCTCATATCTCTTTCGATATATATTCTCCTTCACGAAGATTATTGTTGTTTCTAATTTCTTTTGCATTTCTAATAAACTCATTGTGGTGTTGTAATCTTTTAGCTATTATTATGAGCTTTTGAATAGATGTATGTATGAAGTTCAGTGTTTAAATTATATATCTGTCAGTTTTATAATTTAAATGTAATTGCTTTTAATCTTGTATAATTTTGATAGTCTTTTAATTTTAGAACCTTACTTAAATAATGTAAATATTTCACTCTATCGTTTCTCATTAAAATAAATTAGGCAATCTTATCAATAAGTGTGCATGTATTTTTAATATTCATTTATGGCTATAAAAGGTTATCACTCATATTGAAATCATAAAAAAGACTTATACAAAGTTAAAGGAGACTATATTATATTAATTAATTTCACATACTTTTTGCTTGATGCCAAATGCGAAATTCCTTTTTATTTATTTTTGTTGATACATGAATATAAATGGTAAAATTAATATTGTTGATTTAAACATTTTCTATTTGATAGCACAATTTTAAATTATATAACAATAGTAAAAATTAAACGTGCAACGCACGTTGTCAGAAACTAGTTTTTAATAAAAGGGTTCAAAAAGCTTTATAAATAGACACATAAACTAGGCGAAGGGGGTTCGACATATACTATAGGTACATATAAAATTATTTTAACCATGTATAAATAATATAATTTTTCGCCAATAACCCCCTTCGTCGATAAATCGAACCCAAAAAAGTTATTGGTTATTGGGTTTTTGATGGGTTTATAAAAAAAATTATTTGATTATTGGTTCAGTATCGATTTTTACTATTGGATTACTGGGTAAACCGATAACCCAATAAGACGGTAATAATTTACTATTTTATCCTTCCTAATTATTAAACATTAGTAATAATTTAATATATAATTAGACACTATAACTATATCAAATTATTAGTACTCTAGCAACTTTACACTAGGCCGCTTTACTAGTTTTTACTATTTACTCAAAACCTAAAGATTAAAGTAAGGGGTTCACAATTGAAGCTATTTGATTTTAGTTTTACTCTTGTTGGACTAGTTTATTTTGGTTTTTGTTTGTATTGTAGGTTGTAGCATTTACAAGTTTGTAAAGGTCCGTAATTTGATCAACATAAAAAATTTCATACTATGTTTTGGTGATAACATGTAATTATAGATTTTGTACTATATTTTCTCTTATTGATGTAAATTCTCATTATTTTTCTTATTTCACTATATCACAACATTTAGAGAAGTGAGAAGGCATAATATTTTATGGACATTTTCTTATTGGGTAAACCGAATCGATAATGATCAAAAATTGATAAATCGAAAACCGATAATAAATATCTTATTAATTTGTTATTAAGTTAACATATTTAAAAATCGAAAATCAATAAATCAAACCAACCGATGTATACGTCTATAAAAGAGAGGAATGATTGATAAGTCGAAATAATTGTCAGTGCTTAATGGACAATCCAAAATATTCATTGCTGGCTATGGATAAATGATGTTTATCAACTTCGATAGTTATTGCTATCATATGTACACAATTGGAGTAAGCAATCATCAACTTCAGTACTAATTGGCTTTCCCATTCCATAGGATGATAAATGATTCACATTAGACATCTTTATTATTGTTAATATGGTTATAATTGTACTAATCTATTTGCAAATTAATGTATATTCTGTATAAAGTCAAAACTCCATGATTGCTGTCTTCATCCCAAAATAATAGTTGTCATTTAAATTCATTTCATATCCATCATTGTCTTTTACTCTCTAGGTCCCTCAAGAAACTAAATAAGTTTTCATAAATAATTTATTTTGATTAATTAATTGATCAATGAACATGAGTTAATCATTTAGTTATTCTATATTGATCAAATTCATACTCTCAAAACTATTACTCCTTCTCTTCACTTTTAATTGTCATGTAACATTTTAAAAAGTCAATTTGACTAACTTTTCAAAGTGAACATAGATTACATTAATTTGATATTTTAAACAAAAAAATTTAATATTAAAAAAAAACGAGTACTATAAATTACACTTTTTTATATGTCAATACGATGAAACAATATATCGTAAAATGAGGATAAAAAACTTATCGTTTGACTCTAAAAAGGGAAACCATAACAATTAAAGGTGGACAATTGTAATAGCTCTCAAGAATAAAATAGAAACAATAGTATTATTTATATATTTATTTTGTGGAATGACAAGTATTAAGAAACATTTATTTTTAGCAAAGACAACATATAAAAAGGAACGAAGGGAGCATTCCTAAAGTGACACATACTTTGGGACGAACGAAGGGAGCATTCCTAAAGTGACACATACTTTGGGACATTGTTAAAGTAACACTTATTTTGGAATGAAAGAAATATATGAAAATACAAAAATAAAATAAAATAAATGTATATATTTATATTTTAATATATGCAAGAAACAAACGTAGTTTTCATGAAACAGTTGTATGAAGAGACTTTTTGCTACTCCTATTATAGACCAAACTAAAAATAAATCGGCTGGAAGAGAAACTACCAACACTTCAACTGGACTGTTAATGTACACTCAATCAAACTTCATTAGACTTCAATGCAACACAAAAACAAAATTAGTGGGGTCGATCAATTGTGGAGGCTGAGTCGCCAACAATTTGGAGTGACTTGGTGAGATTTGGAGCCAATCAAGGGGAACAAGACAAACCATTCCACTTACTAAAATTCTAGTCTATCAACCAAGAACTTGTCAATTTCAATAAATTTATCACTTTAATTGCTAATACCCACACACCCAAAAAAAGAAAAAGAATTTAGTGCTACGTTAGCCTCATCCATTTTCAATGAAACTGAAATGTTGTTGGCACATACATTCCAAGACAAGCACCCCACCAAATTTATTTTACATCAAAAGATTCCCCTAGGTGAGATCATTCTTTACGTAATCTTTCTTCAAATTATAATATCTGCAATCCAACCAAATAATTAAAGGACAAATCACCATGATATAGAGATCATGTCTGCCTGTTTAAAAAAACCATGATAAGAAAGAAGAGAAATTTCTCTTACTCTTTGGTGATCTCTGAATATGAAACAAGACTTTCCGTGGACCATCACAATTCTGAAGAGCTGTTAAATCATGCAAACTAAGCCACCATGTAATCTGTTACTCCTCTGGTATTACACTTCTCCACAATACTTACTAGAAGCAAAGTATTAATTAGCCTTTTCAGGGCATCAATCTGCAAAGTGTCTCGAAAGCAAAATTGAACTCCATAGTGAGATCTCCCACTGGACCTGATTGGTTAAGCAACGTGAGAATAACTGAACATTGAAACTGGCTACAGCTCTTTATTGATTTTCCATATTTGCAGAGCATGCTACTTAATTTGCACCCATCATCACGTTCCAAGGCTACTGTTTCTTTATCTTTAAACTAACTGGCCGGCTATATACAGGATACACCCACATGGATACAAAAGTTTAAAACAAATGGAAGGGGTCATAATTTGTGCCAGTTCTGGTGTGGTTGCTTTCCAAGCCGCTTTAACATATACATGCATCCAGCTGCAGAAAAAAGACCAAGAGCTGCCATAGCTATAATTGTTGAATTTTCAATATTCTGGTAAAAACCTCTCTGCAAAATCCAAAATAGCAGATTATCTAAATATTCAATAAATCAGCAGAAAAAGAAAAAAATATCATGACGAAGTTTGACATGTGGCACCATACAATCAATTAAAACGTTATCTAGAAGTTCAACGTAGAATAAAAGAAACTATATTGCATTTATCTTAACTGAGAAGATGTGGATACTACCCAGAACTATAAATTTCCAAGCAAGAACATCTAGGTAAAGTTCAAGCACTTTATACTTAGATGGGTTCTACTGGGAATGAAGTCCACCATAATAAGTGAAGATCTCTTCTGATGAAATAATGGATTATATAATACATATGATAAAACAGAACATGCCTGAATCAAAAGGAATAACATAAGCGCGTTCGAAGGAGCGATAGATAAACTCATCATTCCTCCTCGAAGATCATTAGGCACATACCTGCATGTTAGAGGAAGAAAGGAACTTGAATGAAAGAAAACTTCCAGCCAAATATATGAGAGAGCAGGCTATGCTCGAGTAGTCGAGTTACACAACTATTAAGCCATGACTGATAAGAAAATTATAAGTGCAGCATAGTTTACATGGTTCTCAATCTGGCAAGTGAAGGCAAAACCAATCCCACACAAACATGAAATATGCAGAATAGCATCAAAAGAATTTCAACATCCTGCAACAATATCACAAATTAAGTTTGATGACATTACTTGATATTTGAACAGCTTGAAGATAAGAAAACTCAAAAAATACCTGATAATCAAAAGCTACAACGGAAGTGACAAAGCCCATAATAATACAGGCATATACTAAGCACTCCTCTGTTCGGAGTGATAAAGGGCCACTAGAGAACCAGGAAAATGCAGTGCTTCCAAGCATTTTCGCACCAAGTACACAGGGGTATACTAAACCTAGCAAAACCCCTCTCCCATCTGCCTAAAAATCCAAACAAACTTTAAGGAGAAAATATATCAATCTTTTTGGACCAGGAACAAATATGGTGAGATAGGATTTCAGAAGGGAAAGAAATGTAATGTTAAGCAATCATCCTGGTAAATCAGTATTCACAAAGTTTGAGAGACATAGATATTGGCCACAAAAAGATTACTTCATAGATTTCAACAATAGTAAAATGGTTTAATGCACTTGTATAGTCAACAACTCTCTCTCTCTCTCTCCCTCCCTCCCTCTCCCTCCCTCCCTCCCTCCCTCTCCCTCTCCCTCTCCCTCTCCCTCTCCCTCTCCCTCTCCCTCTCCCTCTCCCTCTCCCTCTCCCTCTCCCTCTCCCTCTCCCTCTCCCTCTCCCTCTCCCTCTCCCTCTCCCTCTCCCTCTCCCTCTCCCTCTCCCTCTCCCTCTCCCTCTCCCTCTCCCTCTCCCTCTCCCTCTCCCTCTCCCTCTCCCTCTCCCTCTCCCTCTCCCTCTCCCTCTCCCTCTCCCTCTCCCTCTCCCTCTCCCTCTCCCTCT